>NC_045430.1:72061366-72365344 GCF_902635505.1 Sarcophilus harrisii
GATGTGGTCACTGCGTTGAATATTTTGGCTTAACTGCTTTTCTTTGTTACAAGGAAGAATTCGATGTCTCTTGTCGACTTGGATTCTCTCTCATTGCAGCAGCAGAGCCCTGAGAGTCCTCACGGACCACTCCCTCAGCAGCTTCCATTCTCCTGAAATCTTTCTCTCTCAATAGATGCCTTCAAGAAGAGCAGGGACTGAGCTTCCAGTCACAGGTCCATATTTTCCAAGGCTGGGCAGATTAGCACTGGTGAGCCACTGATTACCTAAGCAAAAAGAAGGAGGAAATATGTCAAATATGCAGTCAGATATTTGTCCTGGCCCGCTTTGAGGATGAAATCCAATCCTCATAGCAGTTTCTTGGTTAGTGAATGAAAGCTTTTGTTTTCAACAACTGTTGGCATGGTGCTTTTATAAACACTAAATTTACTGGGGAAAAAATTGATGCAGTGCGCTCAAGGAGGAATCTTCCTATTCAATTTTAATGTGAGCTAAGGCCCTTTCCAAGGAACGACTATTCATTTAGCAAAACCTGTGACCTGTTACCTTCCTTTCCTTTTTACACAAAGAACTTTGTTTTTCTATTTACATTCTCTTCCCTCCTGATTATATTATGTCCTTCTTGCTATTCACAACACTGTCTGATTCAATAAATTCCTATCACCTCTAGGATCAAATATAAAATCCTCTGTTTAGCATTCAAATCCCTTCAAAATCTGGGCCCTCCTCCATGTCCAGGCTTCTTATATCCTCTTTTCCTCCTCCCCCATGATATTCTGCCATAAAATGACATCAGTCTTTTTGCTGGTCCTTGCAAAAATAGTCTATCTTCAACTCTGCATTTTACTGCATTTTACTGCCCCACGGTTAGGATTCTCTCTTTCTCCTTATCTCTGCCCTCTGGCTTCTCTGGCAGCCTTCAAATCCCAGCTAATATCTCACCTTCTGCAAAAAGCCTTTCCTGATCCCCCTTAATACTAATTCATTGCCTGTATGACCAGCTCTGGTCTATCCTATCTGGATCTTTTTTTTTTTTTTTTTTTGTGTACATAGTTGTTTTCATATTCTCTCTACTCATTAGACTTCTGCCTTTCTTTGCATCCCCAGCACTTGGCAAAGTAACTGGCATGAAGTAGCTACTTAATAAATGTTTATTGACTGTCTGGCTGACTATTCAGAATCTTAGCTTTTTAAAAATGTGTTTAAACTCTCCTTGGGCATCTTAATACTTAACACACAGTACTCTGCAGAAACCACTGGTTGCCATTTTTATCCATACTTTATCTCAGCTTTGGATTGTCTCCAACTAGGTATACACAATGCCATGCTTGTCCTTCTCTGGGCCTTTGATATATAACATGTCAAAGGTTGGACATGACACTGCTCTGTGGGACATACTTTGATATCACCTTCTCACAGGCTTTGCTAAAACAGGTCTGATTTCCTACCTTTTCATTACAAAGAAATATGTTTTTCCTTCTTTTCTATTTTCTTGAATGAAGGAAGTGCTTGACTTCCTCATTTTAACAGAAAGATAGTAGGAAGAATTCCTGGTTATTATGAATAACTTCCAGTTAGTTGTGCCCTGAAGACTTGGCAGGGCTTTAGATATAATTGAAAAGAAACTGGGTCAGGCTGGGGGGGGGGTGGCAAAATTTTTTGAGGGGGGTTGACTTTAGGGAAATGCTGATACAAGAATAAAATACACCATCTAGAAACTGGGGATGGAGAATGGAATAAGATTTCAAGCTGTCTCAATTCACTCCCCACAGAGACCAATTCAAAGTGAAAGGATCAAATATTCCTCACTTTTTGTATAAGATCAGAGGTATATGGGAATTTCATGACAAGAGAGAGATTTCAGAATAGAGTCAGTCAATTAATAAAAATTGTCTATTAGTACAAGGATTCAACTACAAAT
Organism: Sarcophilus harrisii; assembly: GCF_902635505.1. NCBI lineage: Eukaryota > Metazoa > Chordata > Mammalia > Dasyuromorphia > Dasyuridae > Sarcophilus > Sarcophilus harrisii. Next base: position 72,063,288 of record NC_045430.1, read on the forward strand.
AAAAAGAAAGACATTGCCTGCCCTCAAAGAGTTTATAATCTAATGGGGGAAGACAACACAAAATGGGAGAAGGCATCTGGCTCCATGATGGAGAAATCCAAAAACAGTTCAGCTGGTGGGAAGTAGGGGAAAAAGTTTCCCCAATGATGGGCTTCCTGAGGCACAAAAGAGGTGGAAAAATCAAAAGAAAGCCAGGAACCCTGATCTAGCACTGAACATGAGCTGAACTGATGGAGGACTATATTTCACACTGTGACTGGAAGACTCTGAAATATTCCTTTTATTTCATTAGAAAGAAAATAGTTTTGACCATTTGTTCTCTGGAAAACGGGCTAGCAACAACATTGTCTAGGAACTGTAGAGAACTGTAGGCAGAAGGAGGTAGGGAACCAGGAAATAGATACCCCTGTAAGAATTACTAGTATGGGGGCAGCTAGTGTTGCAGTGGATGGAGCACTATCCCTGAAGTCAGGAGGATCTGAGTTCAAATCTGGCCTCAGACACTTAATATTTCCTAGCTGTGTGACCTTGGGCAGGTCACTTAACCCCAATTGCCTGGGGAGGAGAGAGGGGAGAATTACTAGTACCTGCAGAAGGGATAGTGACAGGCATTTCCTGGTGGAAATTCCGGACATTTACAGAAGATGGTATGAATCATGAAGTATCAACTAATTGATTAATGAGCATTTATTAATTACCTACTATATTCCAAGGATTGTGCTAGATACTAGCAATACAAATATCAAAATGAGACAACTTCTCCCTCTATTCTAATAGGGCAGTGGTACTACTGATTTGATCAAATGAGATAACATTTGTAAAGCACTTAGCACAGTGCCCAACACTTAATAAATGTTTGTTCCTTTCCCCTTTCCCCTACTTTCCTCTACTATTATCAAAGCAAAAGTTTTGGAAAATAGAAACAGGATGATCATGTAGCATTGAGGCACTTGACATCTCCAGTGTTCTGGTGAATAAATGGATGGAATAGAAAAGATAATCTGAGACTAGAACCAGACTAGATAGAGTAGGTTGAGTAGATATATGGTTAGTATATATAATGGGTTGAGATTTCACCCACCCATGAATAAGGCTAGTTCAATCCCAGGAAGGAGTCCTAAAACTGAATTGTTTAACTCTGCCTTTATAGGGTGGGTCATAGTCTCTGGAGTTTGCTTCTTGTAGGGAGAACATCAACAGGGTGATTAGGAGAGACTGCTTGAATCTGCTTGAATACAGAAACACTACTTAGGACATAAGGCTATATAGATCTCCAAGAAACGTTGGTGAATTATCTGTATTTTCCATACTCTCTGTTCTGAATTCTACTTTTCTTTGACCTGTAAACAGTGATGTACTGGTTAATATTTAACAATCATCGTTATGGAATTAAAGATTAATCTGCATTATTAATACTTCCCCCATTACTTTTAAAACTCTAGAATAATCAACGAATCACCTCAATTACAGAGTTTGTTGATTTCTCAGGTGTAAATTTTTCTCAATTTGTAAATTTTTCAGGAGTAAATTATCAGTTCCAAATGAAAATTTACCAACTTGATTTTGCAAGCCAGTCCAAGTTAACTCCAACACACCTCCATCTGTAAATAACCTTTTTCTTCCTTGAACTTTGCAAACAGTGTGCTTATACATGGATTTGGTGACAACAGACAGCAATATACCAAAAAGGAGTTTTCTGGGTGAGAACAAGAAATCAGAGGTAAAGAATTTCCACAAATGTACACAGGTCTTTCCTGGCATGTGAAGACTCTAATATAAATTATAAAAATCACATCCTTCTACTTTATATATTAGGAAATTATTAGAACCAGGTTTAACTCTTCTTGTGGTTGAGTAAATGGCCTTATTTACTAACCTGTGCTGGTATTATGGTTATATTCATTTCTCTATGAGTTATGGCACCACTGAGCTGCCCTCACTCTAGATATAGGAGACAATTATTACAATGGCAAAGAAATCAGGAGATGATGTGTCCTTGGTAAGAAACAAAAAAAAAATCAGGTTTAGCTGAATTATGGTGGGATGAGGGTGGGGGAGATAGAAATGCACAATTCTCTTAGAATAATAGAGTGAGACAAGGTTGTGATAAGATTTAAAAGAAAATGAGAGTTTGTTTTATTCTTGAGGCAATGTAAGTCACTGATGCTGACTGAGTAAGGGAGTGATATGTTCAAATCTGCACTTAAGAAAATCATATAGCCATCATTGTGGAGAATGGACTAAAATGGGGAAGAGATGAGGCAGAAAAATGAGTTGGGCAGGGGGGAATGTTGCAATAATACTTCCTACTTTACAGAATTCTGGAAATATGTCTTGTAAGCTTAAAAATGCTGTAAAAATGTAAGTTATTCTCATTATTATTATTATTACAGCAGGAGTTCAACCCATTTCTATTAGAAAATTCCAACCAAATAATTTCTGCCCACAGATTCTGTTCTCTATTGTCTCTATTGAGGAATGATTCAAGGATCACTCCCTTTACTGGAGTTAGAAGTACAAGACATCATGATGGTTTTCTATTCTATTACCATTTGTAATCCATGTTTTAAAAGGCATTTCATTCTGAACTATTATTTTTTAAAATAATTCTTGAATTATTTTGGCTAAGAACTCTTCATTGTGAATCCTTTGGGCTAGTAGGTTTTACTTTACTACAATACATGTGAAATTAATTGTTGGTCAGGGTTGTTATTCTTAATTTAATTGAAGAGATATGTGGCTTAATCAGTGTTCTAAGTAAGGAACTCCCTCTACCAATAAAGACTGACACCTGCTTATAGTTTTAGAGATTAATAATAGTTGGCATTATGCACACACAGATATATCACTTTAAAGTCTGCAAAGTGGTTTTCTACATGATCTTACCTTATCTGATTTATGAGATAATTATTACAGATATTGTCCCCATTGTTTGGAGAAGGAAACTGAATCTCAGAGAAGGTAGTTTTCCAGAAGGTCACATCAGAGTGGGGGATTTTAACCCAATTCCTCTAATTCTAGGGCTTATGTTCTCTTGACTGTAGCAGGCTGACTGCCTTTTGGGCACTCAGCCAAGACTGTTCAGTATATTTCAAGCATTCAGTTTGGATTTTAGGAATCATGGATAACATTGGCTATCTCTAAGATTGCTTGTTTCTCAAAAAATAATTTTTCATTCATTCAATAAGCATTTATTATTTTATTTCTTTATAGAGCTGTATAACGATTTCTATGCCTTGTACAAGCACATGAAATGTATCTGGGCAAGCAGCATGAAATGGGTCCTTAAATCAATTTTTAAAGACAAATTCAATTGGAGATGTGCCAGCCATTATGGTCAGATACCCCAGGACACTACAAAGCTGCTGCTGGGGAAAGTGTTTGAAGAGCATTCAATAAGGAATTTTGGAATCATTTTAGAGGACCAAAGTGACAGAGGAGGAACTCATGAGAGGTGCTGCCATTAGTGGAATGAAGTGGGTCATCAAGCTTTCTATTTTAAGCAATTATCCTTATTAACTAGAAGTTAAGTTCAGTTATATTTAGAATGCTATATAGAAATCAGCTATTATTCAGGAGTATATAATTTCCTTGTAGAAAATACTTATTGTAGGTGCTATTTTCATTTGTAGCATTATATCACTTAGCTGAACTATCCTTTCCATGGTTACCAATGTTCTTTTTTGTTTTCTTTAAATAAGTTTTTAATTGATGTTTTTGCTTGTTTATATCACCATAATTTCCCCTAGTGCCCTTTGCTCTTCCTAGAAAGCCTTTCTATAAAACAAATGGTATTTTTAAAGACAAAAAAGAAAAAGAAAAAAGAAAAAATCTGCACAACATCAATATCTTGAAAAAGTTTGAAAATATGTTCAATATACACCATTTATGAACCTTCCAACTCTGCAAAGGGGTTGGTCAGAAGTATCTTCTCATATCTCTTTTTTGGAATCATGATTATTCTTTATAATTTTGAAATTTTTATTTGTGTATATATGGTCTTGTGTGTGTGTGTGATTATTCTTTACATTTACATTGTTGTAGTCATTGTATAGGGCAGTTAGGTGATATAGTGCAAAACTTCTTAAATTGTGAATTGTGACCCCATCAAATAACTGAATGTGAGGATCACGAAAAATTTGGCAACAGTAAAAGGTTTCTGAATACAATGACCAAAAATTAATTCAAAATTAAATGCATAATGAATCCTAAATGTTTCTGGCAGCACTTACCCATGTTGGACCACATGATTTCATTGCAGTCTTAGTTCTGAACATTCAACGTATGCACTTGGCACTGCGCAATGTACAAATGTTGCTAGAAACACCTCAGCTCAGATTTGAGACAGTCATGTTAAAATTTCTTATTTTCAAATAGAAAAGGTTTATCTTCCCTAGATAGAGTGCATAGAGTGGCAGGTCTGCAGTCAGAAAGACTCATCTTCTTAAGTTCAAATTTGGTCTCAGATACTTACTATCTGTGCTAAGTCATTTAATATTGTTTGTCTTAGTTTCCTCATCTGTAAAATGAGTTGGAGAAGGAAATGACAAACCACTCTAGTATCTTTGCCAAGAAAACCCCAAATGTGATCATGAACCGTTAAAGATAACATAAAAATGATTAAACAACAAAGTCACTGCATTTATCTTTTTCTTGGCTCTAATTATTTTACTCTGGATCATTTCAAATAATCTTTTCATGCTTCTCTGCATTTAGCATCTCCATTTTTATTCCAACACATTAATATTTTGTCACAGTTATGCACCACAATTAAGCCATTCCACAATTGATAGGCATTACAAAAAGTGATACTATAAATATCCTGGGATATATGGGTAATTTCTTCTTATCAATGGCTGCTTAGGGGTATAAACTTAGTAATATAATCTCCAGGTGAAAGGGTATGGATATTTTAATAATTTTATTTTTGTAATACCAAATTGCCTTCCAAAACGGTTGTAACTAACAATTCTCAACTCCACCAATAATGTATAAGTATTTTCCTACGATCCCTTCAACTTTGACTTTTCCTATCTTTTCTTATCTTTGCCCATTTTCAAGGTGTGAGATATCTTTTAATTATAATATCTAAAGCTCTTTTCTCTAGTCTGATTCTCCTTTACCAGCATCCTTAACTCCTCATGCTTATTTACCCCATTTACCCAATCCGATGCCAAATTTGTCATTTTTTACAATCACAGCCTCTACATATCCTTCTTTCCACTCATATAGTCACCCTCTTTATTCAGGCCATCATCTTTTACAATAATTTCCAATTAGTCTTCTTGCTATAAATCTCTCCTACTCTAATCTCTACAGCTTTTGACATTATCAAGTGCCTTCTTCTTTCTGTTTTAGGGACACTGCTCTTTCCTGGTTCTTCTTTCTTTCCAACCACTTCTTAGTCTCCTTTGCTGGCTATTAACCCATTACTTATCAACTAAGTATAGCTATCAACAAAATCTCCATACCAGATCCCCTTCTTCTTTCTCTACATATTATCTCATCTGGTGATATCATTGGTTCCCAATGATCCAATTATCCTATCTATAGATCTGATTCCCAAATCTATATTCAGCCCTAATCTTTATCCTGAGATCCTGTCATACATCACTATCCTCCCAGTCACTGAGCTTTATACTTCAGTGTCATTGCAACATCTCACTTTTGTGCATCTTGGGCACCCCATCCATTTCCAAATCAATTGAATTTATCTTTCTACCTTCATAGCTTCTCATGTATGCATCCCCTTCTCTTTACTCACATGATCACAGCCCTAGTTCATTCCTTCATCACCTCTTTCCTGGACTATTTCAATAACCTTCTATCTGGTCTTGGTGGCTCAAGTCTCTGCCCACTGCAGTCTCCACTCAAGCTGCCAGGTTGATGTTCTAATGCATAAGTTTTTGCACACTTCTGCCCAATGAGTTCTAGTGGTACCGTACCCCCTGAGTCAAATATGAAATCCTCTATTTAGCATTTAGATTTTTTTATAATCTCATCCTGTTCTACCTTTCCAGCCTTCTTATACCTTACTCTTCTCCAAACACTCTATGAGCTATGGTGGCCTAGTTCTAGTTTCTCATACACAACATTTCCCATTTCTACATCTTTAAACTGACTGTATCTCAATACAATGTTTTATCTACTCACCTCCATCTTTTAGTTTCTCTGACTTCTTAAACTTCAGCTTAAATACAACCTTAGCAGGAGGCTCTTTCCAGTGCCCTCATCCCCTAGGTAGCACAGTGGATAGAGTAAGCAGCCTAAAGGCAGAAAGACCCAAGTTTGAATCTAGCTTCATGTAATCCTGGGCAAGGTGCTGAATTCTAATTGCCTCAGTTTCTTCATCTGTAAAATGAGCTGAAGAAGGAAATTCCATCATTCTTAATATCTTTGCCAAGAAAACCACCAAAGGGTTCATAAAGAGTCAGACACAGCTGAAAAACAATCAAACAACAATATTCCCTCTCCCCTCCAGTTGCCAAGGTCTTCCCTTTTTTAGATAACCTTCATCTACCCTTCTCACCCTTTACGTACTTGGTTATTTACATGTTGGCTCCCCATTAGACTGTATTCTCCTTGAGGGCAGAGATAGTTTTTTTTTCCACTTTCCTTTCATTCCCTAGCACTTCATACAGTGTTTGATTTGTAGTAAGCACTCACCAAGTACTTGCAGAATTTAGCCTAATTAAGTTGAAATAAATTATTTCTAGTCTGTTCAAGAATTTTAAGTATAGGGGCAATCAGTTGGAGAATGGCTGAATAAATTGTGGTATATGAATATTATGGAATATTATTGTTCTGTAAGAAATGACCAACAGGATGATTTCAGAAAGGCCTGGAGAGACTTACACGAACTGATGCTGAGTGAAATGAGCAGGACCAAGAGATCATTATATACTTCAACAACAATACTATATGATGACCAGTTCTGATGGACCTGCCCTCCTCAGCAACGAGATCAACCAAATCATTTCTAATGGAGCAGTAATGAACTGAACTAGCTATACAGAGAAAGAACTCTGGGAGATGACTAAAAACCATTACATTGAATTCCCAATCCCTATATTTTTGCCCACCTGCATTTTTTATTTCCTTCATAAGCTAATTGTACAATATTTCAGAGTCTGATTCTTTTTGTACAGCAAAATAACGGTTTGGTCATGTATACTTATTGTGTATCTAATTTATAGTTTAATATATTTAACATCTACTGGTCATCCTGCCATCTGGGGGAGGGGGTGGGGGGTAAGAGGTGAAAAATTGAAACAAGAGGTTTGGCAATTGTTAATGCTATAAAGTTACCCATACATATAACCTGTAAATAAAAGGCTATTAAATAAAAAAAAATTAAGTATAGGGGCAGCTAGGTGGCACAGTGGATAGAGCACCAGCCCTGAAGTCAGAAGGTCCTGAGTTCAAATCTAATCTCAGATACTTAATATTTCCTGGCTGTGTGACCCTGAGCAAGTCGCTTAACCTCAAATGCCTCAGCCAAAAAAGAATTCTAAATATATTCCATGACAAAGCAATAGTCATCCTGCTCTAGTTACATATATTTTTAAAAATTTAAGGAGTTGGACAAATTTTCTTGTTATAATAATAAAATAATATCATTGTTTTGTATTATCACATTATTATAAAATTATAATGATTACATAAAATTATATATGAACAAATGTAATTACATAGAACAATAAAATAATTGTTATATTATCTATTAATTTATAATCTGGTATATATTCAAAATCTAATTTTAAGAAGTCAGTCAAAGGTTCATTGTAATAATAATATTAAATAATGATAACAATGATAGGAAACCAACCTCCTCAAAATCCAATCCATCATCCATGCTGTAAGATGTGAGAACTCAACACAGTAAAGAAATGCTATCCAAAGTGATATCCTTGAAATGTACATACCCTAGATCAGTACAATTGCTGGCAAGAACACTGAAATACTGGAAAGTTTGGATTCTAGCAATACCACTGATTGGATTAGCACCCAGCCAGCAAGAAAAATGGTTTCTCTGAGTCTAAGAAATGGACAGTCAGGTAGGCCCCACTTGAAAGTGTCATTATAATCAACTTGACATGGAGGACAAATGGAATGAATGGCATTCTTCCAAGTTCTGTTACCCCATCAATGCAAGAAAGATTGGAACAAATCAGAAACATAAAAACTCCACCTGTTAGAATTGCTTTAGGGAATCCCAAAAATAGTAAGTCCACATGGGAGAATGAATTGTAACATAGGCATTATAACTGTCATTATGAATCATCACTATGTTATAACAAAATTGAAAATTCCAATAACAAATTATTGCTCACAATAGCAGGGTAATATCATCCCTAAACACAGATTAGATGAAATTAGAAGCAGAATTCAGGAATGATTAAATCTGAACTAGAAAAAGTTGGAAAGGACAAGGGCATTTGAAATCTTTACTTGGTACAAACTATAGAAAGTATCTCCAATAACAAGACTGCTGATAAATATAGATGTGATGTTTCAAAGATTATGAAAAGGAAGCTGGGCATACTAAACTTTAATTATAAAAATGTATTTTTGTGTTTGAATTCAACTAACAGATCAATTATACCAAAAAAGAATAATTCCTAAAAGCTCGAATTTAATACAAGGAAATACATTTTCTTGAAATTTTTAATAAAAAATATAAAAACATTTCAGAACCCTACACACACCTATCAATATGGTTTTTGTTGCCATGATAAGAACTACATGAATAAAAGAGAAGCTAGGTAGCACCAGGTCAGAAGTTAGGAAGGTTTCTCTTTATGAGTTCAAATCTGACTTCAGACATTTATTAGCTGTGTGAATCTGGGCAAGTCACTTAACTCTGTTAATCTGAAGAATTACCATTCTAGTTTCTTTGCCAAGAAAAGTCCCAGAATGGGTCATGAAGAGTTGAACATGTCTAAACAACAACCAACAGGAATAAAGATAATGTTACCAATAAATATCCCCCAGTAAAAGGCATGTAATACCACCATGGCAGAAGTGACTTGGAAAAAAAAATTAAAGATTTATGAAAAGGTAAAAAAAAAATCCTAACAACATCTAGATGGTTCACAAAATAAAAAAAAAAAAAAACTTGAGTGCTATAATTGTTCCTGGTTAAAGTCAAGAAAGAAATAAGCATACAAAAAAGAATCTGATCAATTAAAACCTTTCAGACTTTCTAGACTCTCTTAATCAGCAATGGAATGCAAAAGTCAAAATGTAAAGATGATTCAAAGAGTTAAAGCAGGAAAGAACAAAATAAGCAATACAACATCAATCAAAAAATTTACTATAAAATCTTGAGAAATAAAGAAATCAGAGTCAAAAGAACATCTCTGAAGGACATAAAAATTACCATTTATCTATGTAGTTATAAGAAATGAAATGAAATGAAACATATAATAAAAAAATGAAAAATACAATAAAACACAAGTTGAACCAAATGAGAAACATAAAACTTATACTCCATCAATCTAATAAATGGCAAGACAGTTACATCAAGGGAGGTGGCTGATACTCTACCATCTCCTCAAATCATCAAGTGTCCATGTTGGTTAAGAAGCATTGTTATTGACTCAAATACTTCTTGTCATGTCCAATTCTTCTTGACCCCATTTGGGACTTTCTTGGCAAATATACTGGAGTGGCTTATCATTTCCTTCTCCAGTTCATTTTACAGATGAGAAAACTAAAGCAATTAGAGTTTAATGACTTGCCCAGGATCTTACAGTGTTTGCAGCCACATTTTTAACTCGAATCCTCCTGATATCATAGTCAGTGATGCATTACACCACCTATCTGTCCCCAATGTTTCTTAACAGAAGACGTTATAACTAAATTAGTAAAAGATGAAAATACCAATGACCTCTCTATATGTAGACCAATTACACACACACACACACACACACACACATTATATATATATATATTTACATCAAGTATTCATGGCTTATATCACACACAAACATATACACACATATATCACTATAATCTTTTCAAGAAAACAACATAGTGAATGAGAAGCAAAACTCTTAAATGGGTTAAGAGCAATTTTTTATTAATTTAGTAATTATTAAACAAAATATCTGAAAATATCATAGTTCTTATGCTACTTTTGCTAATTAGTGTTCTAATTAACTCAGTTCTTCATCCATGACTTATTTAGATTCTGTTGTTATTGTTATTTTTATTCATTCATTTCAGTAGTGCCCAAAACTCTACATGATCTCATTTGGGGTTTTCTAGGCATAGATGTGAGTGGTTTGCCATTTCATTCTCCAGCAAGGAAGATAAAGTGACTTTCCTGGGATCACACAGTTAGCAAGTATCTGATAATGGACTTGAATTCAAGGCTCAAAACCTAATATAAGATAAGTTCTGAAGACAAACAGTAACTGAGACAAACAGAATTAAGTGACTTGTCCAGGATCACAGGATCAAGGTTAAGTGTTGGCTACATTTGAATTCAAGTCTTCCTGACTTGCGTCTCAGAACTCTATCCACTGTATCATCTAATTGCCACTTATTTCTATACTGCAACATATAAAACAGGCCCAAATACAGGAAAAATACTAGACTATTTGAAGGGTCCATGGAAAACTGATCTCTATTTGAAACATGCTACCCAGGAAATAATGTCCAGAACAATTACTATAAAATATGGTGTTTTTTAAAAGAAAAGGTTCTTTTTTAAGAACAGCTTTTTATTTTCAAAATAGATATAAAGACAGTTTTCAACTTTCACCCCTGCAAAACTTTGTGTTGCAAATTTTTCCCCTTTTCTTCCTCCCACTGCCCTCCCCTAGACAGGAAGTATTCCAATTTAGGTTAAACATATACATCCTTCTAAACAGATTTCTACATTTATCATGCTATGCAATAAAAATGAAAAAAAAAAAAACAAACATCTAAAAAAAAGGTGAAAATATTATGTTGTGATCCACATTCAGTCCCTCTAGTCCTCTTTCTGGATGCAGACGGCTCTTTCCATCTCAAATCTTTTGGAATTGGCCTGAATCATCTCATTATTGAAAAGAACCACATCCACCAAAAGTTGATTATCTCATAATTTTGTTGCTGTGTACAATGTTTTCTTGGTACTACTCACTTCACTCAGCATCAATTCATGTAAGTCTCTCCAGGCCTTTCTGAAATCCTTCTGCTGATCGTTTCTTATAGAACAATAATATTCCATAGCATTCACATACCATAACTTATTCAGCCATTATCCAACTAATGGGCATCAATTCAATTTCCAGATCCTAGCCTCTATAAAAAGGGCTGCTATAAACATTTTTGCACATCTGGATCCTTTTCCTTCTCTAAGATCTCTTTGGGATAATCCCAGTAGTAGCACTGCTGGATCAAAGGATATGCACAGTTTGATAGCCCTTTGGGCATAGCTCCAAATTGCTCTCCAGAATGATTGGATCAGTTCACAACTCCACCAACAATGTATTATTGTACCAATTTTCCCACATCCCTTCCAATATTTATCATTATCTTTTCCTGTCATTTTAGCCAATCTGAAAGATATGTAGTGGTACCTCAGAGTTGTCTTAATTTGAATTTCTCTGATCAATAGTGACTTAGAGAATTTTTTCATATGACTAGAAATTGTTTAATTTCTTCATCGTTCATATCCTTTGATCATTTACCAATTGAAGAATGACTTGTATTCTTATAAATTTGAGTCAATTATATATTTTAGAAATGAGGCCTTTATTAGAACTTAAAGGAGATATTTCAAATCTATTATTGTTTGTTTGCCTTTGAATCTATTATCATTGCCCCCAAATGGAGCTTTATTTACAAATTTAAAAGAAAATTATTGATCATTTATTTAATCACTTAATGTACATGATAGACATAAGCTATCTGAGTTCTTTGAAAAACATAGTTAATATCTCTTTCATCTCATGGAATCTTTCTCCAGTTGTATCAAAATGTCATTTGGGCTCCATAAATACAAAAATTGCTAATGTAGGAAGAAAAGACAGCATCCAAATGTTTTAAGTTTGAATCCAGAGACCATTTTGAACCAATGGATGAAATGATAAATACAAATACATTGCTTACCTGTAGGTAAACATATCAAAGAAAAAGATAGCAAAAAGAATGTGGTTGCAAATTTTAAGAGAAGCATCTTCATTCTGAAATCATTGTAGTTCAGTAATTTTAATTGTTGTTCAGTCAATGTTTAATTCAATCATTGACTCATCAAGATACCATTTGGGGTTTTCATGGCAAAGATATTGGAGTGTTTTGCAATTTCCTTCTTCAGCTCATTTTATAGAAGAGGAAACTGAGGCAAACAGGGTAAATTACTTGCCCAGAGTCACAAAGTTAGTAAGTATTTGAGGCTGGATTTGAATTTGGATTCTCCTAATTGCAGGACTAAGTCCATTGTATCACTTAGTTGCCCCTTCCAATTCTAATTCTGAAGCGTCAAGCCAGCCTGAATCTGGCTCGGCATGTGATGATTGCCATAGTAGGCAACACTGAAGTGGAAGGGCCTTGAAACAGAGGAAAGGCATTGCAGAAAAAGGTGAATTTCAGGGGAACACTGTGGTTCTACTGGAATTTTTGGTGGTATTGACCTAAGTTATCTCTTATTGACTTCAGGGTACAGTTTGGGGAGGGGACATGGTACAGTGGACAGAATCCTGGACTTGGAGACAGAAAGAAAAATCATTGCCACCAAAACAACTAAAGAATTACCTTCAAGCAGCCCAAATTTAGTAATCCATGTATATCATGCAAGAGAATAGTAGAAATGGAACTTTGAAGGCTATAAAAATTTAGTCTGTAATATTTAGCAAAGAGACATGTCCCTATAGTGACAATTTTATTTCATAGACTAAATTGGAGAAATTCCTATGTTATATATATAAATTTCAAAATATATTCAAGAAATTAACTAACCATATGGGAACTGGATCATAATTACAGATTAGACAGTTGCCAATAATCAGCCTGATAAAACATTATCTCATAAAAGCATAAAATTCTTTGAGAAGGGGGATTATGTTAACTATATCTCTATCATCAGTGCTTAGCATAGTATAAGACACATGATAAGTATTTAAGCATATTCATTCATTCAAATATAAGAAAAAATGCTAAAAGAAAATGTGACTTGCCATGTGTTTTCTCAGTTTCATTGAGATCAGTGTAAACAAATGAAATTGAAGGAAAATTTGCTGTAAATATTATATTATATTTAGACAAACTCTTCTCAAAATCTAGGATCAAGTACACAGTGTCCATCATACAATATAAAGACCGTCCCCCAAGTTACTAATCAAGAGTTTTCAGTCATAATATTCTGACTATGAATACATAAGCATTGTATTAAGGAAAATTTTTTAAAAGATTAAATTGTCTTTGTCTAAGTATCATATTATGAGACTAATCAGGATTAACAACAATATCATAACAACAAAGAGTATAAAATTTGAATTCCAGTATTCTAGGTATATGGAAAGAAAACCTTTAAAACCACAGGGATTTTGAGAAGATAAAAATCATGTAAGAGACAGGATAAAAGGCATGTTATTCTCGTTTTCCTCTTTCCTGCTAAAGATGCATTTATTAAATATGAGTTTACAAACTAAAAGTTTTATTTGATTATAAAAAAGCAAAACATTGAATATTGGAAAAAATAGCATGATGGTAAATTGATCTAGTATCATTTATAATTGAACCTTATCAAAAAAAGGAGTAGATTGAGGTTAATAATAGTTATTATCATAGAAACTAGATGTCACAGAAGATAAGAGTCAAAGAGACAGTTCAAATTTGACCTTAGACACTTATTAACTGTGTGATCTTGAGCAAGTCATTCAGTCCTCAGCAACTCAGTTTCCTCATCAATAAAATGATCTGAAGCAGGAAATGGCAAACGATTCCACTATCTTTGCCAAAAAAAAAAAAAAAAAAAAAATGCAAACCCAAATGGGGTCACAAAAAGTCAGGCAAGCCTGAAACTAGGAAACAAAATTTGTCATTATTTGCAAGACACTTAAACCTGCTTTCTCTTACATGCAACTCTGATCTCAGTTTTCTTCACAGAAATTGTTATATAATTCTTACCAATGGATGAGAATGCCAGTGACCCCTCCAAATATAGGCCAATCGTATGAATATGTACTTCATACAAAGTGTCAACAACATGTCACTAAAAAAAATTCTATGTTTTTGAGGATTTAGCTTTAAATTTGTAAATATAAAAACTGAGAAGCTAGAATCTAGAATTTCTAATCTTAGTTGTTATGAGGTTATTGTTACTTCTGATTAATCTCATAATGTGCTTTTTAAAAAATTTCCATAAGAAAAAAACTTGTGCATTCATAATCAGGATACTATGACTGAAAACCTTCCAATTAGTAACTTGGGGGTCTTCATGCTTTGTGAAACTGTATATTTGTTCCTCTCCTTTCAGGAAAGAGTATCTAAGTACGCTGTAATATTTATAGCTATTGTTTTCCTTTATTCCATTTCATCTGTTTCGCACTGATAATGAAGGTGACCGAGAAGACAAAATTATTAAGACAGAATTTTTTTCAAACTGGAAAGGACCTTAGAGACCATTTAATCTAGCTCCATTTTATCAATTAAAAACACTGAGCCCTAGAAAAGTGATTTGCACAAGAGCTCCTCACTAATAAATCTCATAGGAACATAGATTTAAGTCTGGAAGAGGCTTCAGAACTTATTGAGTTCAACCCTCTTATTTATGGACAAGGAAATGAAGAATAGAGAAGTGAATCATTAAGTGTTAAAAAAAATAATTAAAAATTACCAGAGATGAAATTTGAACTCAAATTCTTTTGATTCCAATGCCAACACTCTAGATATCATGCAGATTCTTTCAGATATGCAGACTTAATATTTTCACTGCTATGTCACACTGTATAATCAATACACCCATCTCACTTCCTAAATCAATCAATAAACATTTATTAAACATCTACTATATGCTGGAAAGTGGGATCAAAAGGGGCATAAAATAGTGCCTGACCTCAAGGAGCTTACAATCTAAATGGGGATAAGGGTAAGGGAAATAAAAACATATATATACAAAGCAAGCAAGCTATATTCAGTCATCCTCCAGGTGCAGTGAGCCAAGACAATAGCTAGGAACCTGTATTTTGGATACTTTGTGTTGCTGTGGAAACCAAGTAACTGAAAGCTGGGCAATAGGGATTCCTGAGAAAGCTAGAGAAAGAAAAAGAAGCAGTTTTGATGGATGGTACACAAAAAGTTGGAAAAGGTTCACATAGAGAAAATGAGAATTGAATCTTTCCCCTTTTATCCACAAATGGAAAGCAAATCTGGGAGATTCCCTCCCTTTATACAACCCTTCCATATATATATATATATATATATATATATATATATATATATACATATATATATATATATATACACATACATATATACATATATATATACATATATATATACATATATACATATATATACATACATATACATACACATCTTTTCAGTTTCTTCTGATGTTTACTTTACATGTTTTTATAAACCTTTAGAAATTTTAGTTTATTTTTTCAACTGACAAAAATTTATTTTATCTTTCTTTTATTTCTAATTCCCATTGGAAAAAAAAAGAAAGGAAAAGGAAAAAAGTCTTATAACAAATATGCATAGTCAGTTAGAATAATTTCCTGCACTGACAATGTCTAATAATATATAAATCATTCTGAACCTTGAGTCAATCACCTCTCTCTTAAACAGTGGGTAGTAAGCTTTCCTCATTGGCTCTCTGGAATTGTCTTCAGGTATCACATTGATCAGACTTCTTAAATCTTTAAAAGTTGTTTGTTTTTACAATATTATTGTTGTATAAATTGTCCCCCCTTATTTTGCTCATTTTTTAATGTGTAAACTGCATCAATTCTTTCAAAACTTCTCAGGTTTCTCCAAAATATCATTGCATCTTATAACTTAAAATCATTTCTCATATAATGCACAATAGTATTCCATTACAATTTTGTGTCATAATTTATGGTCATAATTTAGGCCCAACTTATGAGAAACTCTTTAGTTTCCATTTCTTTGTTATTGTGATAAAATCTTCTATAAATATTTTGTGTGTGTGCATACATATACATATATATAATGTATATATATATATATACACATATATAATACATATATATAATGTATATTTTCTTCTTTCTTTGACTGTGGGTTTTGTAAACCTCATAAAGTTGCCATATATTTGACTCTATCCTTTCATCCCCTTAAGAAGAAACAATAGTTTCAATTCTACAATACTCATAGCTCACACTTTTTTTTAGCATTTAACAATTTGCAAAACACTTTCCATATAACAGCCCTGTGAGAATCTTAATTCAAATATTACTTAATTCAAATATAGACAGATCAATTTTCACTGCCCATTTCCATTATTGTGGAACCAATTACCATAATTTAAAAACAAATATAGTTTTAAATGGTATAAATTCAAATGTATCACTTCAGGTAATTCATTATTTCCACTATTTAGGACCCAACTGATGAGAAACCATTGTACAGGTTTGGAAAGATAATTTCAAAAAAAGGTTAAATGACATGCCCATTATGTCATCTAGTCAATGATATGCTGGCAAATATTCAACAACCAGATCTCTAGTTGTTTAAAAAAAAAGTTAATGCACAATACCCTTAAAAATTTAATTTACATTATTCTTTATCACTTTCTGGAGTCTAGAGAATCAACAAAACAATCAAATCCTGTTGTGTTGCATTTGTTGATTCCTGCAGTGTAAATACTCAGATTGTAATTTTAATTGTTGACTCGGTAGCTGGTTTGAGCTGACTCCTGCTCTAGTTAGGAAAGACTGGAGCCAGAACTCAAACCTGGTTTAAGATCAATGACATTTCCTCTTAGCTACAATCTTTCTTGATGAACATTGTATTTATTGGCTCAGAATTACTTCAGAATTTGGTCCCTGCTTTTTGCAGATTGGAATCCAGTTAAAAGATCCTGGATCTAGATCCCATTGAGGAGATTGCTCTTAGAAAAGCCAGTGCC
Organism: Sarcophilus harrisii; assembly: GCF_902635505.1. Taxonomy (NCBI): domain Eukaryota; kingdom Metazoa; phylum Chordata; class Mammalia; order Dasyuromorphia; family Dasyuridae; genus Sarcophilus; species Sarcophilus harrisii. Next base: position 72,080,377 of record NC_045430.1, read on the forward strand.
TATCATGGTTTAAGATGCCTTCATTCTAAGGTTGAACTTCTAGGTTAAAGGCTCTCATTTTACCATAATTACAAATAATCTATTTATAATAGACAACTTTATGCAAAACTTGGTTAAGTTGCTCACCGAAGATGAGACCTATTTGGAGAGAGACACAAAAATTCAGGCCATCTTGTTAGCATTCTCAAGTCTCGTAACAAAGACATTTAAAACTATGGTAGGGAATTAGATAGAATATTACCTTCTACAAAAAATAACACATATGATGAATACGTGAAAGAAGCATTAAAATATTTATAAGATTAGATGCAAAATGAGTAAGCAAAGATATGAAAATAATATACACAATAATTGCAACAATTTTAAAAGGAAAGGACAACCATAAAACAATTAAAAATGGATGTTGTAAAATTACCAAAAAAAAAAAAAAAAAAAAAAAAACAAGCATGACTTTAAAGAAGATATATAAGAAAATGCTCTTGCTCCCTCTTCTTTTTAGAGGTGTGGTATTCTTGCTTCCATTTTCAGACTTGTCACATGGATTTCTTAATTTTGCTACAGGAAATAAAAGTAGGAGGGAAGTTGTTTTATTTTTTAATTTTTTTCCTTTAAAGACATTTTGGTTATTAAAAATCAATAAAATTGTTTTTTAAAAACAAACATATTTAGAATACTTTAAAAATAAAATAATTTCCAAACCACAGCCACTAGCTCACATATTGAAAATAAAATTCTAAGAAATATGTAAGTAACCTAACTAATGTCCATGAGATACAAAAAGAATGGAAAGAAGCATGTTAGATAGCTCTGTGGAAGATTTATGATAAAACATGGGAAAAAATCACACATAGAGGTGCTGTGATTTGTTTTGGGAGGAAGACTGCAAGTTTTAAAGTATTCAACTTTAGCTATTATTTTACTAGCCCTTTAGTCAGATTTGCCTACTTCATCTTCATGTGTCAATACCTCCAAGTAGCAAAGATCTTAAGAGACCTTGCAAATGAGTTTTAAATGTTGTTTGCTCAACTATGAAAACCTTAAGAACTCTGATCAAGACAATAAGATTCCAGAATATAGGTGATGAATTAATCTACACTACCCTCTGACAGGCAATTGCCTTTCAAGGTACAGAATAAAGTGCAGATTTTCTTGTACGTGGCCAATTCAGGGTCTTGTTTTCCTTGATTATGTGTATTTGTTCCAAAGATTTTGTTTATCTTTTCTTTAATAGTAGAGATGGGTGGGAGAGAGATAAATTTCATCTTGGCTCATTGAAAAAATAAAGCAATTTTTAGAATATCATTTGTTATTTCTAGCAATAAAAAATTTAAATCATTTCTTCCTAATTTTACCTAATTTTTAGTAATAAATATCCAATTGAAGTTATTGATATTAAAAATAATTATTTTTGTAATTAATAACTAGCATTTATATTGCAATTACTTTGTGCCAGATACTGTGATAAGAGCTTTAAAAATGTGATCTAAGTGAGTTGTAACAAAAACTCTAGGAGGTAAATGTTATTATTATCCTATTTTACAGTTGAAGAAACTGAGGAAAATGGTGATTTGTCCAAGATTAGTAATCATCTGAAGTCAGATTTGAAGATCTTCCTGATTACAAAACCACTAATCTGCTGTGTAATTCACTAATTGCCCCATTAACATTAATAAGTCAATAAAACACCCTGCACTATGCTTTGAATTTTTATTCATGTGTTTCCTCCACTAATATCCTGCTCCAATGCCTCATCATGGTTTGGATGCAACCCTGGGTTTGCAAAGGATCCAGTAATGGATCTCAAGCTATGTCAGGTCTTATCAAGTTTCAAATACCAGTCTTACTATAGTTTGTCTGTCATCAGAGGCTTAGTGCAGCAAAGTTCAGGGAGGGCTATTCCCAAGATGGATGAACTGTTTTAGTAATAGCATTCATGAAGACTGAATGCTAGGGCAGAAAGAAGTACCAATGAAATCATGGATTCTTCAAATCAGTGATTCTTAACCTTTGTCATGTCCTGGACCCCTTTTGGCAACCTTGATAAAGTTTATAGTTTCCTTCTCAGAATAGTGTTTTTTAAATATCTAAAATAAAATATATAGAATTACAAAGATATTTGATTTTATAATCTGGACATTACAATGTTTTTTATTTTTAATTTAAATTATTGATCACACATAAAAACAATCTTTTAAAAAATATTTTGAGTTGCAAATTTTCTTTTCCTTCCCTCATTCCCTCTCCCACTTTCCCCTCACCCTGAATTAAGAAGGCAAACAATTTGATATAGGTTATACACGTACAGTCATGCATAACATATTTTCATGTGAGTCATGTGAAAGAAAACCACACCAAAAAAAGAAAGTAAAGAAAAGGTATGCTTCAATCTGCATTCAGACTCCATTAGTCTTTTCTCTGGAGACAAATAACAAATAACTCATCATAAATCCTTCAGAACTGTCTTGGGTTATTGTATTACTAAAGAATAGCTAAGTCATTCACAACCCTCCTATTACTATACCCAACATTCTCCTACTTCTTACCCTCACTCTTATATCTTCATGGAAGTCTTTTCAGGCCTTTTCAATTAAAATGTTTTTACTAAACAACAATTCATGAACCCCCGATTAAGAATCCCTCTACTCAATACTGGATAATTAAATATTATTAATTAATATTTAAATAATTAATTTAATAAAATTAATTAATTAATAATTAAAATTATTATCTATTCCTTATTTTCAGGGTTAATTACTTAATTTTCATATTCAACTCAATTGTTCAGTTGTGTTCAACTCTTCAGGATCCTATTTGGGGTTTTCTTGGCAAAGATGCTAGAGTGGCTTACCATTTCCTTCTCCAATTCATTTTAAAGAATGAAGAAACTGAGGCAAACAGAAATAAGTGAGTTGTTCAATATCACACAGCTAGTTAAATATTTATGGTGAGATTTGAACTCATGAGCCACTAAGCTATCTAAGTGCCCCTGAACAGATGGACTAAACCAGTGGTTCTCAAAGTATGATCTAGAGATTCCTGGAGATCTCTGAAACTCTTTCAGACAGTCTTCAAATTTAAAGTTAATTTTTATTTCTAACATAGTAAATATCTATAAATATTACCCACATTGAAAAAAAAAACTCAACATATCCTCAATAATTTTTAATAGTATAAAGATTATGAGAACAAAAGTTTGAGAACCACTAAACTAAACGATATTGAGGGTAACCAGCGAATCTCAAACTTGTTGAAGATTTAGGGGAATATCTATCTCATGCATGTGAAGACTCCCACCCGCAGAATGGACGGATGAGAAAAATTTGTTCCAATGGCCATGATGGCGGCACTGTGGGGCTCTCAGAGCTTGGTCAGGCCATTGCCAATCATCTTAACTTTCATCCTGCAACTATACTTTGATGACTCTGGAAAAGAGAATGAGGCTGATGACTTTGTTCAACCCTGTGTCACTTAAATCGAATTCATAAACAAATCAAGATAGATTTCTTTGAAAACAAAGGATGAATAACAAGGCAGACTCAGCTTCAGTTCCTTCATCTCTAAAATGGGGATAATATTCTACCTCACTAGGCTTTTGTGAAAAACCAATAAGTTAACAAACATATCTTATAAAACTTATATGAATACATAAATACAAAAGAACTTGTATAGAAATGCAAGCTAGGAAACCTGTTTGCCTTATTATTTTTTGTTAATAGTTATTTATTAATAAAGGGTTTTGGCACTTTTGTTTTCCTGAGCATAAAACATGTAAATTCCACCAAAGTCCTAGCTAAGCCAGCCATCTCTTGTGTGGACTTCATGTATATTGTGACATGCTGAATTATGATAAAAGAGAACTAAGTCACTATGTTACAGATCAGTCCTGCTCTTCCATTTATAGTTATCTCTTCCAAATTTTGGGGATTAGGATCATGGCACTTCTATGATGTAGAAAACCCCCTTAAAATATTTGGCCCTCAAAGGGACCTGTATGTGCACGGATGTTTGTGGCAGCCCTCTTTGTTAGTGGCCAAAAATTGGAAACTGAGTGGATGCCTATCAACTGGAGAATGGCTGAATAAATTGTGGTATATGATTATTATGGAATGTTATTGTTCTGTAAGAAATGACCAACAGGATGATTTCAGAAAGGTCTGGAGAGACTTACATGAAGTGATGCTGAGTGAAACGAGCAGGGCCAGGAGATCATTATATACTTCAACAACAATACTATATGATGATCAATTCTCATGGACCTGGCCATCTTCAGCAATGAGATGAACCAAATCAGTTCCAATGGAGCAGTAATGAACTGAACCAGCTACACCCAGGAAAAGAATTCTGAGAGATGACTATGAACCACTACATAGAATTCCCAATCCCTCTATTTTTGTCCGCCTGCATAGATTTCCTTCACAGGTTAACTGTACAATATTTCAAAGTCTGATTCTTTTTGTACAGCAAAATAACTGTTTGGACATGTATACATATATTGTATTTAACTTATACTTCAACATATTTAACATGTATTGGTCAACCTGCTATGGGGGGAAGGGGTGGAGGGAAGGAGGGGAAAAGTTGGAACAAAAGGATTTGCAACTGTCAATGCTGAAAAATTACCCATGCATATATCTTGTAAATAAAAAAGCTATAATAATAACAACAAAAATATTTGGCCCTCGTTTTGTACCAGAGAAGAATTCTGTATTATTATTAAAAGATAAAACATGTTGATATTATATAATAGTATACATATATATATTATGCATTTCTGAGATTCTAAACTTTTTCTGCATTATCTTTTGCTATCACTGATAGCAATCTATTGAAACCACAATGGGGAAAGTAGTGTTGTATTTCTATCACTCTATAATTTAATGCCAATCAATATCATCTAGGTGAGTTCCTTCTTCACATACAAATAGATCATTAGGGTTAAGATATTTCATCTCTAAAGGAATAGAGTCAGGGACAATGTTCTTGTCAGAAATGACAATAGTTCATGTTAAAAAAAGACTTTCAGTTTCAATGACTTATAAGCTCAATTTGAACCTTCAGTGTGAAGTGGAAGCTAGAAGAGCTAATGTATTCTTAGCCTGAATTAATTTGTCTTAACAAGAGACTTTGAGAAAGGTATTCTGCCCTGGTCAAATCATATTTTATATATTTTATTCAGCTCTGGGAACCAAATTTTAGGAAAGACATTGACAAGCTGGAGTTTGTCTAGAGTAGGGTAAACAAATGTAATGAGGGATAGGAAAGCATGCTATATAAAGACCAGTCACTCAGGAGGTGACTGATATTTATTCTGCAAAAGAGAAGTCTTAGGAAGAACATGAAAGGCCTCATTTTAGTATTTGAATGATCTCTTCATGTCAAAGAGAAATTAGATTGTTTTACTTGGCTCCACAGAACATAAATAAGAGAAAGAAGATAAATATTGTCGAAGTCAATTTAATTTTCTGATAATCAGAACTGTACAAATAAATGGAATAAACCTCCTTGAAAGATAGTGAGCTCTCCATCATTAGAGGTCTTCAAATAGAGGTTGGATCAATACACCATCAAGAATACATAGTAAGCTATGTAGCAGGCATTGTGAGAGGCACTGGGGATGCGGATAATGATCCTTTTTTAGAGATATCACAAAGGGAATTTCTACTTAGTTGTGAGTTAGACTAGGTAAACTCTGAGATTCCTTCCAACTCAAAATATATATGGATGGTTTGCTAAAGGCTCAAAGTTATTGTATATTAGAAGCAAGGGTCCAAGCCAAGTTTTTCCACCTCCCCCATCCCTTTGTAGAAATGGGGAGGCAGTTACTAGTATCAAACATTCCATAGAATATCAGGTTTTTTTCAGTGTATTGAGGTTACTGACTTTCTTTTTCACTTTTTTCTTCTAAAAAACTTTTTGCTTTAATTTTTTTTGTTAAGGGAGAAATCTAGATGGCATGATGTGCAGCCAATTGGCCCTGATGTCAGAAGGATCTGAGTTCAAATCCAGTCTCGGTCACTTAATACTTACTAGCTATGTGATCCTGGGCAAGTCATTTATCCCCAATTGCCTTGCAAAAATAAAAAAAAATGGGGCAGCTAGGTGGCACAGTGGATAGAGCATCAGCCCTGAAGTCAGGAGGACCTGAGTTCAAATCTGACCCTTAGACATGTAATACTTCCTAGCTGTGTGATCCTGGGCAAGTCACTTAATCCCAATTGCCTCAGCAAAAATTAAAAATTAAATTAAAAATTTTTTTATTATAAAGGAATAAATCTCTGGGAGGAGGAACAGAGTGTAGGCAATGTAAAAAATTACAATAAAATCCATTTTTTTGAATCCAGATTTTCCAGCAAACTTCCACCATATTATGAAGGAGAAACATGACTGTTCCTGTACACAGATGCAGCACTAAGGAGAATATCTAGAGCTTTATCTCTTTCAAGTTCTCCAGCCTAGAAAGGAGGAGAGTAAACAAGAAACAAAGAAGGTAGTAGAAATGATTTCAAGAAAAAGGTAGCAGGAGAGACATTTGCAAAATTTCTTCTCTTCTATTTTTAATAGAAAAGTTTTGCCATGTAATAAGGGAATTAGCTCTAATAGGCTTACTGGAGCCCATTGTTAAATTTTCAATGTGAGCATTTACATCTTGGAAAATGGAAATATTACAAATCAGGTCTTGATTAACTGTTTTAATTATCTAAACTTAAGAAAGTGATGGGGAAAAAAATTTAAGCCAAATTAAACATAAAAGTGGTCTATATATTTCCCATCAACCCTCCAGAGTCAGTTGTTAAACATTTGTCTGGTAGGAACCCTTATTTTCCTCTAGAAAAAAAAGGAAAAGCCTTTTTCTTGGTAGCCTCTTTTCTTGTCAGGTGCATACCCTGACCAAAATCATCAGTATCTGAAAGCAATTACCCTTATTTCCGTGTCAGACATTATCCTGGAAAAGACCAATGATTGGTAAAAAGCCAGTTAATCTTTTCTGCATACTCAAGTAGACAGAGTAAATTCCTCTGAAAACGAAAAGGAAGAGAGAAGCCATCAACTTTCAATTGTCTCTGTCAATAATTAATGGAACTAGTTGAAATAGTTGATGCTCTCTAGAATGGAAACATCAGTGCTCCCATTACATCATCCTTCAAAAGGTCCCTCTGCCCCAAAACAGTGTTTCCTTGAGAAGGAAAGAGTATTTCCCTACCTTTCTTTCATTGTTGCCTATCTTTTATTTTGTTTTTGTATTCCCAGTACCTAACAACAAGGCTTAGGCTTAATGTATTGTATTTGGGATGGATTATTAAATCCTATGGCAGGTGTACCAAGCCCACCTGACTTCCAAGTCGGATGTTTTATTTTCATTGATTCAGTGTGAGCCAAATTCATTTACAGAAAAGGCATCCTGCATAATGTGGATAAATGTTGAATCATTCTTTCACAGTTCAATAGTAGCTTCTGCCCGGGGAAAAGGTGGTATTTCTTTAAAATATCAATTTAATTCTTTCCTTTGTTAAGGTCGTGCTCTCAAAAGGTACAAAGCACATTTTGTGCCTTATTCTAGGAATAAATGAAAGGAAAAAACCCACCTAAACAGATCCTGACTTCAAGGAACTTACATTCTGTTTGGGGAGAATAGCATATAAATAGATTATCTACCTATTTATTTAATACAAGTTAATACTGGGGTTCAGAAAATGCTTGGTAGCAGAGGTAATAAATGAGCTGAGTCTGCAAGGATTATGAGAAGTGACAGGGAAGGGAGGAAATTCTTTAAGGAAATAGTGTATAAGTTGTATAAATACAAAGAAGGGGATAGAAGGCTGAATTCAGGAAACAAGTAGTAACCCAATTTGGCAAAAATGTACAGTTAATGAATAGGAATAATGTGGGGGGGGGGGGAAGGAAAGGGTGAGCAGTGTCTATGGCATCCCATTCTCACAAATGGTGTTGCCAGAATAACTACTATAGATCCAAAGTATTCTGTGATTTCACATCCACTCAGAATGAATTTTGGAGTTCCCAACAAAGTGTCTACTTTGTATCTTATCACAATTAATCTTAAATAAAGACGTTTAACAAAATTGTTAGATTTCCAAATGAACATCCTCTTTGTGCCCTCCCGTGCAAATTATCTCACAAATATACAAGCCATTCCTTCCACATTACAGGGGACTAAAGACATAGCACTCCCATGATCTGAAAATCCACATAAAAATTTTTAACCTGTCCTTCATACCAGAGAAGTCTGAATTTTTTTCTTTTTATTTACAGTAACATGATAAAATTTGAGTTGATATTGTGCAATATTATACATGCATTTTATACATTTCTGAATTTCTAAACTTTTTTTGTGTCATTTGTTGGCCTTCACAAGTCTTGCAGCTTGCACATAATTCCTCCAAAATCCTTGTTTAATTTCTTTTACCAACCTGCAATATATCAAAACCTTGATGGTGAAAGTTACAATGTGGAAGGAATAATTGTAGATCAAATACAAGAGGACTATAGCTGGGAAAAACATGGAAAAGGAAAAATTACATCTTCCATTACATGGAAGACATATTGATGTCTTCCAAAGAGAGACATATATATATAGATATATATGTGTATATATAGACATAGATATAAAGACATCGGTATAGATGTGTGCATATATATAATATATGTATTATTTATATATATCAATCACTGATCTTGGCATCTCTTTGGGGCAGGTTCCTCCACTCCTGGGCATGTTACTCAGGCTTTTCTCTGCAGGTCTCAGCTCAGACTTCTAGATTACAGCGTGGTGGCTATGTCCTTTCCCCTGAATAAAAGCAGACAGCTCCTTTAGTCATAGCCTTTAGATCCTGCCAATAACAGCTAGACAAGGGTGCCTCCAGGCTAAGAATAAGGTCTTACTTGGGTGGAGATCTAAACTTTCTATTACAAATAATACAGATTTGATATTCCCTCATGTTCTCAGGAGCTTTCAGGTTGGGTGCAAATACATTTGAGCTAGAACAAAAGGTAGGAAGAAGCTCTCCATCCCCCTGGTCTGAATTCCTGCCTCTGCTGGGCGTATCTGTCAGAAGCAAAGCCTTTGATGCTGTATTTTGCCCACTGAAGATTTAAATCTCTCTACATAGACTTGGGAAGAGTCTGAAGAAGGCAGATTGGTGAGGGAGGACCTTAAGTGACAGGCTGAGATCTTATGGGCAAAAGGAAAGCACAAAGGTTTTCTGGGTAAGAAATGATAGGACACTTAGGGATTTATCTTAGTATCTGTGTAGAAGACTGGGGAAAAAAAGAAAGAATAGAGATAGGAAGCCCAATTAGTAGTAGGGTAACATATTTAATACAGATAAGAGGTGATGAATAATGAAAGGGTTTATTGTTGATTATTAAAATTCATATGACCATCAGGGGGTATTGTGAGTCAAAGTCCTCCAGATTTGTGGATAGCACTTGCACAAAGACCTTATCCCATTTGGATTGGATGTTGGGATTAGGGAACTATAGAGATCTGCTACTCCAAAATTCCCTTGGGTTAAAAATATTTGACTTCATTTGTCCTGCCCTCCCCTTTCCCAATTAATAAAAGCCAAGCACTCCCACTGCATCTGGGATCATCACATCATCCAAATTAATGTCTTCTCACTGGACCCAGATGGCTCTGGAGGGGAAAGTGAGGCAGGTGACCTTGTCCAGCCCTCCCTCACTTAAATCCAATTCACTTTCATGTCATGGCAACACCTCCTTGATAGCATGATCCTCTTCCAGAAAGGAACAACAAACAACAAACCAGTTAATAAAAGGAATAATCTAAGATTTGAATAGTCTTTACTAAATCCTCTTATTCTCTCTAACTGGCTTGACCTTACTTCAGTTTTGAGGATAACAAATCCAATCTCCTACCTTTCAGGATTATTGTGAGAATAAAATGAGACGATACTTATAAAGTGCTTAGCACAGTGCCTGACATATAGTAAATGCTATATATTATCTTTTTTTTTAAACCATGTTCCTATATTTCCCATTTTCTAAATATACTTCTCTTTATGCTTTGTCTTGCCCTCTTAATATTCCCCTTGAGGGTGAAAGCTATTTTACTTGTGTGTTGACAGTCATCATTTAATACAGTGGTTGGTACATAGTAGATGATTAATATTTATTTTTAATAGTTTTATTTTAAACATTTTTATTCATTCATTCTTTTGTTCCTTTGTTCCTGTTAAGACTCCATTGTGGACAAGTTGGAAAAAATGAGGTAATGAAAATGGTCTCTAAAGGAGTCGGAATGGACACCTCACTGAAAAATATCCATTTTATTTTCTTTTGTCAAAGATTGATTTGTGGGAATAGAAAGAGACAGTGAATGTTTCATTGCTCTCTGTCAAAGAGTTCATTCATTGCCTTGGAAAAAAATGATTTTGTGAATCAAGTGTGAAGTTCAGATCTTACTAGAAGCAGTGGGGCTACCAGCTTCTCAGAGAGTTCCTTTATATTGTAGTTCTCAGTCTGATTTCATGCAGGAAATGTACTTTAAACTACAATGTGAATGTGCTTTCCTTTTGGTCATGAAAATTTCAGAAGGAAATAAGAACCCAATAGAAAATAGGACTGTATTTTAATTTTGAGATTTACCTATAACAAATTCTATATGAATAATTATATATTTAATCCTTGGATTGAAGAGAGGAACCTGAGTTAAGATACTAAGTACTTTTTCTGTATATAAGAAAATTTCCTTCACAAGTTGAGGTTATAACATCAATCCTTTGTACTTGCAGGTGTCAGGGGAAGGAAATAGATTGATCCCCAGCAATCTGTTTTGGGAGAATCCAAGTAGGAATAAAAGGATAGAGTTTGGGTCTAGTAGAGAGAATTAAAGGTAGGAATTGCTATTTGTAAGAACTAAGTAACATTATAAAGAATGGAAATAGATTATGTTTTAATGGACCAAAAATGTTATTTATGAGGGAATTATCTTTGAGGCAACTGTTTAGGTAGAATCAATACATCAACATATCATAGCTGTCAATTGGACTAAACTGACCTGTCACCTGTGGGTGGTCAGAGTCCAACAAAGCAGGCTAAAGACAGACAATCTGGAATCAAAGATAATTCTAATTTCAAAGTGAGAGAAACAGCTTGCAAGCAAGGAGTCAAACTAGACACATGTGCTGGGACCCAGCCCCTAATGGGAGGACCCGAGACCACCAGGTGAACCTTGAATGGTATACTTATGGTTACACAAAGAGTCAAACAGTGTAGTGTAGCCCCAGGAGAGGGGTACAACAGTAACAATGAGGTAAGGTTGTCTACGGACAAAAAGCCTGATCAAAACAGGGCTTCATTTCTGGGCCTCTTGGGTGCTTGCCTGAGTTCAGAGTTTCTTCAGTTCCAGAAGGTAACACAAAGCATTGTTGTTGTGCCATGTTCAGACATAGCTTGCTTACTGGGTCTTAGCTCTAGGGTATCTCATAATATTTTAACAGAACCAAGATCAGAATAAGTTTAAAAGTAAAAAAGGATGATAATGAGAAAAATATATAGCATATAATTAAATTATTTAATTGTTTAAACAAGTAATAAAAAGGGGAAATGGATAACATAAATAACATAGACATTGACTATATTAATTTCATCAAGAAATTTACTCATTTTAAATTACTACAAAGACACCAAAATTAGTCACCAAATATTCATTTGCCAAATACAGAAAGATGAATACTGAAGACACTCTGCCAAATTTTTAGATTATAAACTCACTGGTAGATTCTTATGTACACGAATGATGAAAATTTGTGGGCAGTATCATCTTATAAAATAATGAGAAGCAGTGAAAAGTAAAAATCAATTTTTTAAAAAGTCTGATAAGATATACAAATAAAAAAAAATAATACCAAGAACATTCAAGGATTAAAATGGAAGGTATAAAACAAAGGGACAAAAGGAAGAGATTTGCAAAAAACGAAAATAAAAAATCCTAAATTCTTTTATCTAGCAAGGATGTTGTTATATAATACATTAAAGAATTGAAAAGAGAGTTATCTACCAAAAAAATTTAATAATCATTAACAGAACATCAAATTGAATCTTAAATAATCCAATCTCAGTAAAGAAAACTAAACTAGCTATAAAGGCACTACCAAGCTAAAAAGACCTGATCCAGATGAACTTAAAGAGAATTCTATTAAATTTTTACAGAACAATTAAATTTATACTACACAAACTATTTTCTTTTTTAGTAAAGCTTTTTTTTTATTTTCAAAACACATGCATAGTTTTCACCATTCATCCTTGAAAAACCTTTTGTTACAATTTTTCTCTCCCTCCCTTCCTCTACCCCCCTCTCCTAGATGGCAAGTAATCTAATATGTGTTAAACATTACACAAACTATTTTCAAAAATTAAGAAAAAAAAATTTACCAGACTCACTTTTTGATACCAATATAGTCCAAATACCTAAACCATGAAATAAAAAGAAATGTAAAATAATACAATTAATGAATATAATTTAAAATTTTAAATAAAATCTTGTAGAGCAAATATAGCGATTTATACAAAAAAATCATTCACCATGATAAGTTGAATTTATACAAGAATGGAAGAATAGTTCAACACTGGAGAAACAATTAAGGTAATTAGTCATATTAAAAACAATAATTTCTAAAACTACACATTTTAATAGATACAGAAAAAAGCTACACTATTCAACTATGCTAAAAATATACACATATACACAACAAAAGATAGGCATAGTTTTTTTTTAAATGGTCAAAAATATCTCTCTAAAACAAATTCCAGCAGCAGCAGTAAGAAAAGATAAATAAATTAAAAACCTAAAAATTGTCACAGAAATGGAATTATTTCTATTTGCTGATGAAATGATGAATTTAGAAAATTCCAAAGAATCAACAAAGAAATCGAGAAAACTAATAAATTTCTGGCTTAAAAAATAGACCCCGACCCCCCAATGAAATAAAAAACAAAATAACAAAACCCCAGAATTTTTATAACAATAACTAGTCTAAATTAAAGAAATTATAGAATATCAAATTCAAAATAACTCAAAATCTCATAAAATATCTAAGAGTCAATCTACCGTGTTCATAGTGAAGCTATTCCAATATAATAAAAATGACAAAACTACCTAAATTAATTTACTATAGATTTAGTGCTATATACTTTCAGAAAATCAAAGGAATCCTTTCAGGGCTCAGTAAAATAATAACAGAATTCATTTGGGGGATGGGAATATACTGAGAATATCAAGGGAAATGATTTTTTAAAAAAGAGAAAGAAGGAGAAAAAGTACTTCCAGAGATCAAACTGTATCATAAAGTTATAATCATAAAACTATTTAATACTAGCTTTAAAAAGAAAAGTAGATCATTAGAACACACTAGACCAAAAAAATCAGAAATGATTGAACTCATTAACCCAGTATTTAAGAAACTCAAAAAGATAAATTACCTAGGAAAAAAATCCATTTTATAAGAATTACTAAGAAAACTAGAAAGTAGTCTGGCAAAAATGAGATCTAGACCAACACATCATCACATTCTACAACAAATTCAAAGTGCATAAAGACCTAAATATTAAAACTTACATCATAAAAATTATAATAAAGTTAGATGAGGCAATTAACACAACTACAACTAATGGTGAATTCTTAACCAAACAAGAGAAAGAGGGAATTATGAAAAAATAAAATATAATTTTGATTATGTGAAATTAAAATGCTTTTGCATGAACAAAATTAATGCAAAATTAAAGAAAGGAAGAAGCCAACTGGGAAAAAATTTTATGTCAAATATCTCTGATGAGGGTTCAATATCCAAGATATATGGGCAACTAACAAAACTATTTAAGATTAAAAGCTATTCCCCAGTAGATAAGTAATCAGTGAATATTAGCATAAACATAGACCAATGATGTCCCCAGAGATGTTGGTAACAACTAACCCCTCTGATAGGAGTTCTGGAATGAGCAGTAACATTTGGCTTTAGATATGATCTTTTATCCAAGGAGATGAAAGCAGTCTCCAAAATTAATAAGAAAAGTCCTTATTATATCTCATATCTCATTTAGTTCTATGTTTTCACTTCTAAATTCAATGCTTGCATTCTTTTTTCTTCCAATAGAGTTCCCCAGAATTCACTGCAGAATGCTATTCAATTAAGTCAATCCAAGTCAGTTAAGAGTGCCAGATTGCCATACTGTCCTTTCCTTTGCAGAGCTAAAGCCCTGCCCTATGGAAAAAATGCATTTTCTCAAGCCCAATACCATCAGTAGTTGCCAAAGCAACCCATCATTTGCTACTTCTTGCTCCTGTTCTCCCTCCCACCATTGTTATTGTCATACCCACTCTGCAATGACTATCCTTACTAGAATTCTTTGGCTGGCTCAAGCTTCTCTTCTTGTGGGGAGGAGGAGTGAGAGAGACAAGACCAAGGACAGCTTCAATCTTTGGAATCCATTTCCATCATCATCCTGAGTACAGACACCTGGACTCAGAGGGGACCCCTTTTGCCCCAGAATTCCATATAATATGCCCACAGTCTGTTCCAGATTGAACAGTGCATGCCTTACTCTCCTCTGAGAATGAAACTCAAAAGGGTTCTCATTCTTGAGGAAGAAGGCTTTGTCTGTCCCCATCATAGCCTAGATACCCCAAGGTCCTGAAAATATGGGAAGCATCTATCTCAGTGGTTCTCACACTTTTGTTTTCAGTATCTTTATCCTATTAAAAATTATTGAGGATCTCTCCAAAGCGTTTTTGTTTAGCTGGATTATATTTATGGACATTTACCATATTGGAAATAAAAACTATTTTTGAATTTGTAGACCCTCTAAAAGGGTTTCAGAGATCCCCGGGATTCTCTAGACCATACTTTGAGAACCACTGATCTATCCCATCTATCTCCTAGAGAGAGTGAGGTTCTGGAAGGTCCCTCTCTCCCAGATATATCAATATTAGAACCTAGGGTTATCCTGGCCAAGAAATACACAAGGTATGTATTGCTACAACAGTTGGGATGGGGACAGAAGACAGATCCATGAGGACCAGGAGTTGAGTGTCGATGTATTTACTGACCTGCCTCCACAGAGAAAAACTCATACAGCTGAGCATCCAACACAGCTTCCCCCACTAGGTACAAACAGGAGGGGAAAAGACAGCATAAGCAGGTAGAATCTGCAAGCTCAAGGAACAAATATGCTACTCTACCCAGTCTTCCTGTTTTCTTCTTACAATCCTCATCCTGTGCACCTATTTTGGAGATCACCAATGTACACTAACACAACAGAAATGTGAACTTTTATCTACAGGGAGTGAGGGACTGAGAGAGCAGTCTTGAAGTCAAGATTATGAACTCATAGATCACAAGTGGAAAGAGTTTAGCTGTCTAGTCCAGTCCCCTCATTTCACAGAGGAGATAACAGATAAGTTAGGTAGTTTGCCTACCCAATAAGTGAAAAATGTGGGATTTGAAACCAAGTCCTTTGACTCCAAATTTTTTAATTTTACTACTGGGTTTAAACCTAGTCCTTGGCAATTAGTAGCTGTGTCATCATGACCAAGTCATAACTTCTCAGGACCCCCAACCCAAAGCAACTTGATCTTCAAAAGTAGATGGAATTTCTACATAAATGTGGAAACATAAGGAGTTTGCATGAATGAAATCATAGATCCAGAGAAAAACAAAACCAAAACCAAAAAATTGTGGTTATAGATAGTATTGACTAATCCTTCATTGAAAATATTGAATACTGAACATATGCAAAAATACACTTAGTCTTTCCCCTTCTGTCTCTGTCAGTTTCTCTTTCTCTGAGACTGTCTCTTTGTCTGTTTCTGACTATGATTTTTGTTCTGTCTGTCTGCCTCTGTCTCTGTTTCTATATCTCTCTCCCCTTTAGTTTGATGGGGAGTATATAAAAGCCAAAAATTAATTGCAGCAATATTTTCATTTTATTGTATTTTATTATTATTTATATATAATATGTTATTATATATAAATGTTTTATTATATTAGTAGAGCTCCAAGAGACAAAGAATGTACAATGAGGCTAAAAAGATAGGTTAGCGCAAGTTAGTCAAGGGCTTTAAAGATTAAACATTGAAGTTTATATTTTGACCTAGAGTTAATAGGGAGCCACCAAAGTTTCTTGAGTGATTTCTTGATTACTGACATAATCAGATCTGCACTTAAGAAAAAACATTTTATGGTCAAAGGATATGAACAGACAATTTTCAGATGATGACAGTGAAACTATTTCTACTCATATGAAAGAGTGTTCCAAATCATTATTGATCAGAGAAATGCAAATTAAGACAACTCTGAGATACCACTATACACCTGTCAGATTGGCTAAAATGACAGGAAAAGATAATGACAAATTTGGAGGGGATGTGGGAAAACTGGAACACTGATGCATTGTTGGTGGAGTTGTGAATACATCCAGCCATTCTGGAGAGCAATTTGGAACTATGCCTAAAAAGTTATCAAACTGTGTATACTCTTTGATCCAGCAGTGTCACTATTGGACTTATATCCCAAAGAGATCTTAAAGAAGGGAAAGGGACCTGTATGTGCCAAAATGTTTGTGGCAACCCTGTTGGTAGTTGCTAGAAACTGGAAAATGAGTGGATTCCCATCAGTTGGAGAATGGATGAATAAATTGTGGTATATGAATGTTATGGAATATTATTGTTCTATAAAAAAATGACCAGCAGGATGAAGACAGAGAGGCTTGGAGAGACTTACATGAACTGATGCTAAGTGAAATGAGAAGAACCAGGAGATCATTATATACTTCAACAACAGTACTATATGAGGATCAATTTTGATGGAAGTGGATTTCTTCGACAAAGAGAAGATCTAATTCAGTTCCAATTGATCAAGGATGAACAGAAGCAGCTACACCCAGAGAAAGAACATAGGGAAATGAATGTGGACTGCTTGCATTTTTGTTTTTCTTCCCAGGTTACTTTTACCTTCTGAATCCAATTTTTCTGTGCAACAGGAGAACTGTATAAATATGTACACTTATATTGTATTTAAGATATACTTTAACATGTTTAACATGTATGAGATTGCCTGCCATCTAGGGATGGGAGTAGAGGGAAAGAAAGGAAAAGTTGGAACAGAAGTGATTGCAAGGGACAATGTTGAAAAATTACCCATGCATATATTCTGTCAATAAAAAGCTATAATAAACAGAGACAGAGCAAAAATCACAGAGTCAGAAATAAATTGGAAAAATCATTTTAGCAATAGTATATAGGAGAAACTAAAATTAAAACAGATCTTAGGTAGTGAGGACACTTAAAATACCGTTATAATAATAATTAAAAATAATAATTAGAATTTAGCCAACCCTTTGAGTTCTGAAAGGTGTTTTGCATATATAATCTCATTTGATCCTCACAAGTCATTAGGTGGCTGGGGCTGGAGTCAGGAAAACTCATCTTTGTGAGATCATATCTGACCTCAGACATGTCCTAGCTATGTGATCTTAGGCAAGTCACTTTTCTTCTTTGCCTCAGTTTCCTCATCTGTTAAATGTTGGATAAGGAAATGACAAATCAGTATCCTTGCCAAGAAAACCTCAAATGGGGTTATGAAGGGTGAATACCACTGAACAACAAACTATCATCTCTAGAGTGGTGCTACTAATGTCTCTATTTTAGAAATAAGGGAACTGAACTCCTTAGGATCTTGATAGAGGTTGTGCTGGAATCAACTTGCAAGAGCCCAATGTCAAATTTTCCGGATGAGATTTATGCCTCAGAAATTGGCAACAAATCAGAGCTTGCTGAGTTTCTAGGCTTAAGAAAATGTTAATAATGCAGATTAAATTTTAAAACTTGTGCAGGCACACTTTTTTTTTCTGGGAGAGCACCATTGTTAAACATTTAGCAACATACTCTGTATTACTGTATTCATAGTGCTTGAGTTCAACAGGAAGGCCTTAGAAGGCTCAGGAAATGAAGTTATCACTAGACTAGTGGCCTACTGACTGTAGAAGAAAGAGAAGGAGGAAGAAGAAGAGGAGGAGTAAAAGAATGAGGAGAAAGAGGAGGAGAAAGAAAAGAGGAGAAGAAGAAGAAAATAGGATGAAGAAGAAGAATAGAATGAAGAAGAAAGAGGAGGAAGATGGAAGAGGAGGAGAAGAATAGGATGGAGAAGAATAGAATGAAGAAGAAGAAGAAAAAGGAGTTGGAGGAAAATGGAAGAGGAGAAGAAGGAAAAGAATAAGATAAATAAGGAGGAGGAAGAAGAAAAAGAGGAGGAAGAGGAGAAGTGAGAGGAGAAGGAAAAAGAAGAGCAGGAGGAAGATAGAATGAAGAAGAAAAAGGAGGAATAGGAAGAAGAAATGACATTAATATAGCCTGTTAAGTTCTGTAAAGTGCTTTATATCCATTACCTCATTTGAGGCTCCTCATGAAGCCCCTGACCAAAGAGCAAAGGAAAAATGTCCAGTGGGCATACTGAGACTGCAGGCTGATGAGCTACTTGCAAGAAATGATTTAAATGTTATCATTAAGGACTTCTATGAACTTACAAAGAATCAAAGATTGGTCAAGGAGGAAGAATGAGGGATTAAAAAAATGAACAGCTGGTATTGCACTCTTATCTATGAAATATTAAAAGAATCAGAATAAGGCTGATCTTTTTCAGAAAGAAATGTAAAGAATTAGGGGGGGGAATTTAGATTTTTTTTCTAACCCAGTTAGAAACCTGGGTTCTAGTCCCTTACCACCTCTTACAATTTGGATGATCTTGGTTAAATTGCTTAGTTTCCTTTCCCTCATCTGTGCATGAACTGGACTAGATTAACTCTAAGATATGGCAGCAAGGTTATATGGTGCCATAGTGCACACAGCACTGAATCTGAGGTCATGAAGATTTATCTTTCCCGAGTTCAAATTTGACTTCAGACATTAACTGTGTGATCCTACATAATTCACTATTCCTGTTTGCCTCAGTTTCCTCTTTTATAAAATGAGAAGGAAACAGAAAACCTCTCCAATATTTTTGCCAAGAAAAATCCAAAAGCAGTCACAAAGAATAAGATGTGACTGAAAATGACTGAATAACAACAGACCTCAAACCTCAAAGATCCTAAGTCAGTCACACAAAGGTAAAAAGATATTAAGTTTGCATTGAGGTACTCATGCTAAAGAGATCACAAAGCCAAAGAATTAGTTGAAAAATAGATTTCTAAATTATAGCACTTTTAGTTTCACAAAATGCTCTATACAAATGATCTTATTTTATTTTTATAACTCTGGAAGCTAGGTGCCATTGCTAGTCCTTGTTTTATGGATGAGAAAACTGAGTCAAAGCAAGGTTAAATGATTTTCCCAGAGTCATATAGCTAGTAAGAAACTAGATTTAAATCCAGGTTTTCCTAATTCCTAGCATTGTGCCATTTAGCTGCCAAAACTTAGCACATTGTTCTCTGTCCACAGTAGATGCTCAATAAATGTTTGCTGAATTTAATTGAATGTTTCAGTAAAAATTAAGGCTATCACTACTTGGCAAAGTAAAACAATCAGTGTGTTCAAGAAATCTTAATATTTGCAAAAACTCCAATTCAGTGCATACTTCATCAAACCATATGCTTAAGTGTTGATGATGTACTTGGTAGAGAGTGATGTGGGAAGAATTTCATCTTCACTCCCTGATTTTTTTACTCACCCTCACTACAACTCCTGGTGATCCCCACAGCCCTCTTCCCAAACTCTCCTTGTCTGTCTCTGTCTCTGTCTGTCTGTCTGTCTCTCTCATTGTCTTTCTGTCCATCTCTCTGTTTGTGTGTGTCTCTCTTTCAATGTCTCTCTGTCTCTCTGTGTGTCTGTTTCTGGTTGTGCCTCTGTTTCTCTCTACCTGTCTTTCTCTCTGTATTTCTGTCTGTCTGTCTCTAGTAGTCAAAGCATGGTGAAGGGCTCTTCATTAGTTAAATCACAGCCACCACTAATCGCTACTTCTCCAGCTAATTCCCTTTTCCCTATTATCTATATCTTATAATATGAGAACAATAGGGAAGCATACACGAAATATTAATAGTGGGAATAGTTCAAAGGTTTGGATAAAGATTAAAAAGGAAGCAATTTGGAGAGACTGACCCATACTGCACAAGTGAGTCATTAGAGAAGGTCTGAGGTTCCTGCAGTCTGATCTAACTTCTCAACAATAAAACTACTCAGTCAGGGTTTGGGTTATTAGAAAAGGAATAGTTTTGACCAGGAACTGAACTTAATTGAACCAGGAACAGAGTGTAAAATCTGAATTAATTATCTGACCTGTTCAGAGTCAGATCAATGAATTAAATTGTAAGGATGCTCTCTATATCTCCATGTTGTGTGTGTGTGTGTGTGTGTGTGTGTGTGTGTGTAGGGATTGGGGCAGGGAGGGAGAGTTTCACTGTGATTTCTTCACAATGTAGTCCTTTTGTACTCTGACTGAATATAGAAATGCTTTAAAACTCCCTAATAGAGAAGGTGTATTTGAGAAAAGTAAAAGAATAAAGGACCTTGGCTCCAAATGGGTGGTCTTTTCATTTAAAGCTTTCCGAGACACTAGCACAGGACCGCCTACCATGGTGTGTCAGAGAAGGTGCTGGGCTCTATGATCAAAGCTCATAAGAAACACGAGATGTGCAAAATTAGAGAATCCACCCCAAATGCCCAGCCTGTGGCAGAACATTCTGAACTCCTATTGGTCTGATCAGCCACAGTCAAACACATGAACTTGACACTAATATAGTGTATCATTTTAGTCCTTTTTGAGAATGAAGAACAATCACCAACCAATCTTGACTGAAAATGAGGCTCCCAAGCACCATGGAGGAATTAGACAAGCGACTCTTGTATCATCTGCCCTATTTAAACTGGAGACCAAGGGGAAGAGAATTATTCTGCTATAGTACGTTCATTCCTACTCTTGGAATCTCACTGATTGGTTAACCACAGATTGATTAGCTGGACTATCCAGGTCAATGGAGGTTAGGAATCAGAAGGGTAGATTATGCTAGTCTAGACATTGACATAAAGAAGGCATAGTTGCTAACAGTTGATAAGGAAATTTTCTACTCCACTTCTACCCCCAAGGTGAATACACTGCAACTAGGACATGGGTCCTCAAAAAAGTAGTCATCTGGAAGGATGGAGATTCTCCAAGGAGAAGAGGAAGGGAATAAGCATTTATTAAATACATATTATATTAAATTTCTACTAAATAACTACTATATACCTCAAATATTATCTCATTTGATCCTCATAAGAACCTTGACAGGGAGGGACTATTATCCCCATTTTACAGTTGGGAAAACCGAGGCAGACAGAAGTGATATGATTTGCTTGGATTCCCCAGCTATCAAATGTCTTCTATGCTCTATCCACTATGGCAACATCTAACTGATGTGGTATAGCCATTGTCTGAAATGATGTGAATTATAACCAAGTTATCCTATTCCCATTGACAACCTGATCACACATACAGGGAGGTCAAATTCCTAGGACTGTTTTATCTTTGTCAGCTCACCAAATCAGTGCAGATCCTACAGACCCTTCCTCTCCTGAGCAGGTACACTGAGATTCTTTTGCCCTATAAATAACTTTGTGACCAAAGCCCCCTCTTTATCCTGTATTAGCATGTCCTACTTCTGGAGTCCCATAGTTGCTGACATATCTATATTGTGTATGTGAGTTTGTTCTCAAATAGGACCCACCATAACTCTTCCCTAACTCTCTAGACCCTGCCCTTGCTTCCCTTCTCCCTCTTCTCTCTGACCTTTAAATGGCATTAACTCACTCACAGCCAACTACTAGACTATCTTGGGTTAGACCAGCACATTTTTGTCATTTTTGTGAAATAAAGCACTCCTTTGGATACAATAATGCCTTTTGTGAGTTTTTCACATTTTGAACCACTCTCCCAGAACCTGGTGCTTACTCTACCTGCTACTACTTCTGGAGCTCTTTAGACTTAATAGAACAAATTTTTGCCTGCTTATATACCACCTCTGCCTAGGATGACTGAGCAGACCTTTGAAGATAATGGAAGAGGCAGAGAGGCAGAGCCAAGATGGCGGAGAAGGCACACACGACTTTCTAAGCTCCTCTCATTCCCCTCATAACCAACTATTTAATTCAGCCTCAAAAATAGCTCTTCACTGCCTAAATTCATGAAGATCAGAAGCACTGCAACTTACCAGCTGAAGTCAATCTGGAAGATGCCAGGAAAGGTTTGTCCTGAGGGGCCAGGAACAGACCAGCACAGGCAGGGAGAGGCTAATGTCCTGAGCAGACCAGGGGCTGGGTGTGGGGGGGTGGTCTCTGTGGCTAGAGAAGTTATAGAGACCACTCTTCTATAGGCTAACTGCTCTGCCTTGATTACAAAGCAGTAAACTGGCAGAGAAATTAAAATCTAAAACAGAGGGTACTCTAAAAAAAACGCCAGAACCTAACAAAATCTGGCTGTAACTAGTCAAACCCGGAAGTGACTCAGGCAGACTGAAACACAGCCCTGCAGCCACATCCTGCGGTTCGGGGCTTTTGCAGAGGCAGTTACAAACCCGCAGGGTAGGGGGGCACAGCCTGGGCAGCCTCTAATCAGCACAGTGCGGGGCTCGACCTCGGGCAATAGAACTTCCCAGCAGGACTGTGCTTCCCGGGGCAAAGATATTTCCGGTCTCTGCAAATCCATTCACTGCTCAGCTGCTAATACCCACAGCCCCAGGGTGGGCTTTGGCTTGGGATAGTGAAACTCTCACTGCTTAGCGTCTAGCCCCAGGGCAGTCATTATCTCACCCAGCAAGAAGGAGGCTCTTTGCAGGGCACTTTCCCAGCTCTGCCCTGCAGGCCTGAGTTAGTTCCTGGTGGGGAACTCTTTCCCAGGGCACTCCAGTACCTCTCTGCTTTTTGAAGCCAGCTGGCAGGACAGCTACATGTCCATACACCTTTCACTGCTCTGCAGATGAAGCTGGTAACCTCCTGGCCTTGAAGGCAGACCCTACAGGCTTTAACAAAATGAGTTAAAAAATCAAAAGGACGATTGATAGTTTCTATTCAGAAAGAGAACAGCTTTTCAACCCCGAGGAGACTAGTAGCAGACAGTCTCCAGACAATTTGGTCCCCAATACAAAAGGCTCTCCTAGAAGAGACTATTAAAAACCTTAAAAGAGAACCAGAAGAAAAATGGGGAAAGGAAAGAGAAGCTATGCAAGAGAGTACAGAAAAGACATATAACTCAGTAAAAGAAAAATTTGATAAAGTGGAAAAAGAAAACAACTTCCTGAAATGTGAATTGGAAAAGGTAAAAAACTCCCAAGAAGTGCAGGGGAAAAAAATTTGTGAATTGGAAAAAGAAAATAACTCATTAAAAAAAAATTAGTGAAATGGAAAAAAATTCCATAGAGCAAAACAACTCATTTAAAAACTCAATTGGACATATACAAAAAGAAGTAAAAAAAGCTAATGAAGAAAATAACTCACTAAAAATCAGAACTGAACAAATAGAAATGACTGATTCATTGAGACAGGAAGAATCAGTCAAGCAAAACCAAAAAAATGAAAGATTGGAAAAAATGTCAAATATTTACTTGAAGATAATGGAAGAGAGGTGGGAATCTTTGTACTATTGCTTAAATAAAGCAACTCAAGAATTATTATGGCAAAACTGAACTGATTTTTGAATCAACCATTGTGAAAAATAGTGGGGGGGGGGTTTAATGATCTCATTAAGATTAATAAAATGTACATAAAGTCAGAGGTTGCAATAAAAAGATCTTTAAGGAGTTGGGGTTTTTTTGAAGGGTATTGGAGTCAGTCAAAAAGAAATTACTCAGAACCTTCATTAGAATAGACCATCATAATAGAATTTCTTAACTGAGAGGGACCTTAAAGATCATTCATTTTCATGCCATTTCTATCTCAAAAATAGGGAAACTGAGGCACAATTCTTCATTCAGTGTTAAAAAAGAGTTTGAACATGAATGAACTAATTCTAGGAGAGATACTATTTTATCTTTATTTTCAAAAAGCTAAGACACTTTACTTTTTTAGCCTTTGCATTTTTCATTTATGACTTCTTGAAATGTAGCTCTGAAAAAAAAACAAAACAGACTTTTAAAAAGCTCATTTTGTTTCATATAGAGTCAACTATACCTTTAAATCCAAATCACTCTGGATTTTATTGGATGGACAATAACAGCCCCTAGCTCAACTTTCTGTGGTTCATTGTTTAGCTTTTGATAGCTTAGAATGAGTGTAAATAGCAATTGTTTTCTATTCAGACCAGAAATTTTAATGGTCTTCCTATATTAGATTGATATTTTTGGGATAGTAAATTAGACAATCTTTTGTCTCAACTCTTACCTAGCCTCAGAAAACTGAGACCTGTGAAAGACCTTAATTTGGAAAAGTTAAGATCACCTAATCCCAGAAGAGGCATTGAGAATCATTTTGACTTTTGTCATGTCACTGAACTTCAATGGCTTTGGCGCACAAAGTGGCAACTTTGTGCAGCTTTTTCTCATTTAAATCTAATTCACACACAAATCAAGACATCACTCTGTGATATAACAGCAAAAAGAAAGAAAGTATAATCATTTAAAAAGTTTTGAAAGGTTCATCTTACTAAATTAAATTTTGGATTTTCTACTTTCAGTCCTTTTCAAAGTCAAAGAAACAAACATGCTATTATTTAGTGGATTATATACAACATAATGTATTTTTAGAATAGACATAATAAATAATTCTATTTGCATACTATTATACCTCCCCAATTTAAAAAAAAATATATAGGTGATTGATAAGTACATTAATCAACCAAAAATCAGAAGAAAAATTTAATTTTTTAAAATTTCTTGTTCTTATTGTCTCTTGGCTTGAAAGATGGTTTTAAAACCTTGACAATACTTGGTTTTAGCAGGAGTAGTTTATGTTCACTTAAAACAACCATAACCACAGGGTTACAGGAATAGGAAAATGATTGCATGAGCTATACGATATCTTATCTATTTAACTCCTCAGGGAAAACACATTTTTGCAAAGATATTTCTAAAATAAGTTGCATTTAATGGTTTAAAATGAAGGCTTTACTTTTGAAGGTAATTTTTCCTTTATAAAGTAGCTAAACATTGTGAATATCTGAACACTTTAGGGCAAGTTCATACATGAGCAGGCTCCAAGCTTCAATTAACCAACATTCCTATTTAGATATAGAAACCTATTGTCCTTTAAGAAAAAGCTGATTAAATGTCAATGAACATTTTTGATGTTTTTTAAAATATAGAAATAAATGAGTAAAATGCTAATATATCTAATATACTAATAATACTATATATAATATAATTCAAATATTATTCAGAAAAATGTATTTCAAATAAAATTTTAATAGAGATCTTACCTTCAAATGTTAGTATATCTGTATATTCCAGGAATGTTTGGATTCCATATTAAGTTTATAAGGAGAAGAAATATTACAATTGGACCATAACTTTTTTTCATCCACCACCAAAATTTCAAAGTAAAAATCCCCTTTGATGTACTGTAGAGAAACTATGAGATTTAACAGGAAAAAATCTTGATGACTGGACTTGGAAATAATAATAGTAATAATAGATACCATTTATATATCATATTAAAGGTTGCAAAGTGCTTTACAAATATTTTTTTACTTTATCCACACAAAACCCCTAGGAGGTATTTTTTCTCAATTTTATTTTTCTAACCATATGTAAAAATAGTTTTCAACATTCATTTTTGTAAGACTTTGTATTCCAAAATTTTCTCCCTCCCTCCCTTACCTTCCCTTTCTCCAAGACAGTAAGCAATCTGATAGAGGTTAAACATATGCAATCCTTTTATACATGTTTCCTAGGCATTGTTATTTTGCCCATTTTGGAGATGAGGAAAAGTAGGAAGGGGGAAATTAAAGGGCTTGCCTAATCACATAGTTAGTGACTCACTAAGGCTAGATTTGAATACAGGTCTTGCTGATTCCAGGACCAGCCCCACTTAGCTGCCTATAACCGAACTGATGATATTCAGTGTTCTGTACAAATTCTAGTAAGATCCTTAACCTGTGGGTGAGTTATTTCCCCATTTAGACAATGACAATCATATTTCTTTACCTTCCTCACAGGAATTTTAAGAGGATTAGCAATATAATATTTAGGGAATAATTTTAATATGAGCGATACTATATAAAGGATGAAGGCAAATTAAGGCTACTTTTTGAAAAGAGACACCATTGTCTCATGTCAGAGCTTTTGTAAAAGCACAAATTTTATATATCTATATATACATAAATACATACACATATGTATACCTTTTAAAAAGTGAATTGTCTTCAAGTATGAAAAATGAACTACATATTCATGAAAAATTATCAACTCTTCAGATAGATTTTAATATCCCTTGTCAAAATAAAGTGAGTGTAGAATAATTAGTTGACCTGACCTAGCTAGCTACTACTAATGACTTTCTAATCTTTCTGACTCCTCCAACTGCTGGCCTTAAAATATTTTAGAATATTTTAGGGTTTCTTCATCTCAGTTTTTTAGTTTTTCTCTATCTTTCTGTCTAGCTAGTCTATCTTTGACAGGGTCGGGGGGAGTGGTGTCTCTGAACCTATAATTTCACTAATGTGGGAAACTAACAGGACGAAAATCCTTGCACCAATTTAGATTAACAAATTGTCTGCATCCCTTACTCTTAGAAAATTATCTGTGGCCTTAGATAACCATAGTCATGCATTCATAATATGTCCCAGGTAGGATTTAACTCTAAGGTCAGATTCCTGATTCTGATACTGGACCTCTATCCAGGGATTGATTCTATTACATAGACTGCTCTAAGTGTGGGCATGTGTGTGCATGAGCACTGAGAAGCAGCAGTAGAGAGATGGTCTAAAAGCCAGGAAGACCTAAATTCAGATTTTGTATATGACATAGAATCGCTGTGTGTGTGACACATCACTTAACCTCAGTACCTAGGCAACTAAGTTGCAGATAAGATAACTACTTTCATAGGTAGAAGAAGTTTCCTCATTTGGGAGTTAACCATATCAATGAAATCAGTTTCATTCTCCATCCATCACTTGATCAGTAAACATTTATTAAGCACTTACTATGTGCCAGATACTATAATAAACTCTCTATCTCCTATATAAGAACTGATTTCTTAGAAAAACTAAGAAAATCTGATTTCATTGATGTAGGATATTTATTTCCACTGAGGAATTTTCTCTAACAAGCAAATCAACGCTGCTCTAAAATTTAAGAATACTAGAAAGTTGCCTAAGACATTGAGAAGCTAAGTAGCTTATCCAGGGTCATATAATTACTATAACTCAGAGGCTGGACTTTAAACAAGTTATTCCAACTACTATTCCAATCAGTTCTCTAATCACTATATTACAGTAATCTCATGTATACAGGTATACACATTTTCCCCAACATAGAAGGTGTACCATTGGAAATGATGTTTCTGAGTTGTTTGGGGTTTTTTTTGCAATTATTATTGTTATTTTTTTAACATAACCTAAATTTCTAGATAATGTTATTTTTTTAAAACATAAGTGTTATTATTTTTTTTAACATAACCTAAATTTCTAGATAAATCTGGAGTATTTTTTCACAAGACTATATATTGGTCTTATAAGACCATAATTGGTGCAGGCAGCTAGATGTAGCAATGAATGGGGCAATGGACTTGTAGTCAGGAGTTAAATTCAAAAATAACCTCAAATACTTATCAGCTATGTAACCCTGGGCCTTGTGACCCAAATGCCTCAAAAAAGAATTCTTCAGAGGAGAAACATTATTACTCATTCTTAAGAGAGTATAAGTATTGTTCCAATCAACAGTCAATAAATATTTACTAAGTGCCTACAGTGAGAAAGCCAGTCTTAAAGAGAATATAATCAAAGAGAAATGGGAGGGGAACTACACAAAAGGAACAATATACAGTGAAGCACTACAAAGCATGGGATTTTTATGGAGTTGAAATCAAGCAGAGGAACTGGAGAAATATTGGCAAGAAAATTCTGAACCCTCTCAACTGAGCTTTGAAAAGTTTATTGCTTCACCCATCAGCCCTCCAATCAAAGGTAAGAGACAATTGAGGCTGTTAAGAAGGAACTGAGAATCAAAGCTAAATCAATCTTCATGATGATGATATTTCAGATGATAAAGTTTCTCCTGTGGGAGGAGTAATGTTCCTGGAGTGGAAACTAAGCAAAGAAACTGATGGGAAAAGTTCCATATAGTCGTTGAGATCAATGACCTGAAGGAGAGAGGGAAAAAAAGACTTTGAAAATGTCCAATATAGAGAGTAAGATAGTTATCCAACATATCCCTGATTTCTAGCTTTTTTCCCTCACTAGAGATTTTTGAGGATTTCTCCTTGGGTGTTAACTCTCTTAGTTGGGATGAGATCTCATTCACAGTAAAGAGTTCATTCCTTCATGTATATTTTTGGTATATTCTGATCTGCAGGAATTTCTCCAATAAATGAGTTTACCTATAAGTCATTATGTGTGATGATCTCATGTGTAACTAATATTTACTCTGAAAGAGACAAACCTAGCCCAAAGAGATCATAAAAAAGGGAAAAGGACCCAGATTTGCAAAAATGTAGCAGGCAAGTAATTAAACATTGAATGGATGCCCATCAAGTGGGGATGAATCCCTGAAATGATGGTCAAAATAAAAAAAGGCTGAATAAGTTATGGCATATGAATGTAATGGAGTATTATTGTCTTATAAGAAATGATGAGTAGTCTGATTTCAGAAAAGTCTGGAAAGACTTGCATAAACTGATGCTGAGTGAAATGAGCAGAACCAGGAGATCGCTGTACACAGCAACAGCAAGATTGTGTGATGATCAACTAAGATAGACTTAGCTCTTCTCAGCAATACAGTGATCCAAGGCATTTCCAATAGACTTGGGATGCGAAATACCATCTATATGCAGAGAAAGAACTCTAAAGACTAAATGCAGATAGAATCATACTATTTTTTCTCTCCCCCTTTTTCATGGTTTCCCCCTTTTCTTCTGATTTTTCTTTCATAACATGACTAATATGATCATATATTTAAAATTATTGTACATGTATATGTTATAGCAGATTGCTTGATGTCTTGGGGAGGAGGGAAGGAAAGGAGAGAGGAAGAAAAAAATTGAACTCAAAATCTTATAAAAATTTAATGTTGAAAACTATCTTTATATGTAGTTGAAAAAATGCTATTAAGTTAAAATTTAAGAGAGAGAGAAAAGAGGCAGTGAGGGGTGAGACAGAGGTGGGGAGGGAGAGGGGGGAGAAAGAGAGTGAGAGAAAGGGAGAGGGAGGGAGAGAGAAAGAGGAATAAGGGAGGAAGGGAAGGAGGGAAAGGGAAAGGGAGAAAGAGAGGGAGAGAGGAAGAGGTAGTGAGGAGAGGGGAAGGGACAGAGCGGAGAGGGAGGGAGAAAGGGGAGAGGGAGAGCAGGGAAAAGAGGCAGGGTGAGAGGGAGGGAAGGAGAGGGAGAGAGAGAAAGAGAGAGGGGGTGTTAATTAGGGTTACCCTTCCCCCTTAAAAGATAGCAGCTAGGAAAGTGATTCCTAAAATAATCATGCCTTTAAACAATCAATATTAAAGTGGAAGATATGATTCTAGTCTAGAACACAGGAGAACAGTGTAAGCTCATGAACTCATGAAGCATATTTTAAAACGGCCTTTCAGTTTTTCTATTTTCTAGAAATTATATTTTCTATAAATATTAACAAATATGATTTCTCTGACCTAAAACCCTTTCCAGACTTTTCCCTTTAGGAAAGAGGGAAGAACAAAAGCTAAGGCCCTTCTTTGAAATGGAGTAAGGGTTATAACTGAACTTAACTCTTGTCTAGATAAGATCTTTGCCTTCCTACTCCCACCTGGGAATGTCAGCTTGTTGAAATTCAAGGTTAAAGAAGGAAAGCTAAAAAGAATCACAGACAGGCAGACAGTTTTAAGTAACATGTAGAATATATTATATACTTAACAAGAAAAGCAAGCTGTACATTACAAAGATTAGTCACATCATTTTCCATTCTACTATGTATATAGAAATGCTCATTTTAGTTACTGTTTAAGTTCAGAATAAAAAGAAATAGGAGAGAAAAAAAGAAACTCAAAGTTAAGATATTAATCATAGAAAAAAAATTCTTAAGGGGAATGACTCAAAAAAAGCCCAACTGATAACTACTATTCTAGAATGTTACTCCAACTATTTTAAAATATTATAATATTTTTCTTATTCAAGATTCCTATAAATGTTACCTCAAACACATCTTAGGCCCAGGGATTTATGCCACTTTGAATATCTCTAAGAAATGGCTCAGACATAGATTAATGATAGATTAAATGAACTTATTTCTGGGAGGCGTGAGCCCAAATCACAAAGTACTGTATTAATATTATTTTTCTTTGACATATCTTTTCTTCCTCCTTTTTGGGCAACAATCTGGACATGGAGATGGGTGGGCAATATTCCAGAGAGATCTATCCATGTTTCTCTACAAATCAGATTTAGATAAATACAGGTAGATAAACATAACCCATGTGGATAACACACACCTTTCACGCAAACAATTATGTGTATCACTTGATTTCTGTATATGTTCTGTAGAGACTGAGACTGAGACAATGATCTCTTGTAGGGAGATAGAAAAGCAACCATTTTTCATAGATCTATCTGCACACACTTTTAATTCATTTAAGGTTCTCAGATTACTCTTTATTGTTTATCTATAGAAAGCACTAGACTAGAAAGGTTTCCAGGTTGATATCAAACAATGTCTAAAGAGAGAGAACAGTATGCTGCTTTTCTGCATATAGATATAAAAGTAATTATTGCCCAAGTTAGGTCTGTCACTATTTGACACCTATTCAATGCAGAGAGTACTCTCCATCTGAAATGATGGTCAAAATAAAATCAGGGTCCAAAGTTCCAGTTTTCATAGAACATGGCAAAATCAGTACTCAGAAAAACTTCATTTCTCTTGTGAAAGGGAAATACCTTAAGGCTATCCAGCAGCTGTCAATATTTTCTTCTTTTTTGCAGATTCTAGGGATTATGCTTGATGGTTGAGAAGCCAATAGGGCAGGTCAGATAAGGCAATTGTGAAATGAAGTCTGCCTTTGGTGCCCTTGGTATCTCATTTTCAGTGTCTGCCTTTCTTCTTTCAGCACTAGCCTCAGTCCCCAGGCAGTCAGTGGTTTCCTACTCTTTACCGATTCCCGAGTTCCCTCTCCTGTGATGTTCCACTTGTATACACTTTCTCCATCAATGCCCCACACTCAAGATCTTTCTGACTTTTTCTGCTGTTCCATCAAAATTTATCTCACCAGTGTGCTATTTTCAGAGCTCTTTGACATGATTCCAATTATAATTTATAAGTGGCTGGCTATCCAACCTCTCTATAAAACGAAGCAAGAATCTGTTTTTAAGACTTACATGAACTGATGCTCAGTGAAGTGAGCATTATACACAATAACAGCAAGATTATGTGATCAACTCTATTGGACTTGCCTCTTTTCAACAATGAGATGGTCCAAGGCAATTCCAGTAGTTTTGGGATGGAAAATACCATCTGTATCTATTATGGAGACTGAATGTGGATCAAAGCATAGTATTTTCATTTTGTTGTTGCTTATTTTCTATTTCTTTCTTGTGTTTTTTTTTCCTTTTTGAGCTATTTTTTTCTTTCACAACACAAAAAATATGGAAATATGTTTAAAAGAATCGCACAAATTTAACCTATATTCAGATTGCTTGCTATCTTGGAGAGAGAGGATGTAAGGGAAGGAGAGAGAAAAAATTGGAACACAAAGGTTTACATTTACATTTACAAAAATGAATGCTGAAAACTATCTTTACATGTATTTGGAAAAATACAGTAATATTGAGAAATTTTTTTAAAAGAATCTATTTTGAAAAATATTTCCAGAACATAAATCTGATCATGCTTTTCTATCCACCTCCCAACACACATATCCACTTATATATATACTCAAAAATTATCAGTGACTCCCCACTGTCCCTAGTATATAAAATCCTCAGTTTGGCATTTCAAACTTTTCAAACCTTTCCAGCCTTATTTCTATCACTACCCTTTAGATATTCTGTTTTGCCAAAATTGCTTGATGGCTATTATTTGTGCATAATATTCCAAGTATGACCTCCTCACCTTTGTGTTTGGAGTTCTTTCTCTTCTCAACTCTGCTTTGGGAATCTCTTGCTTCCTTTACAATTCAGCTAAGGGACCAGTACCTCCATTTTTTTCCAGGAAGCCTTTCCCGATCCTCCCAATTATCAACACTCATCCTTTTGAAATTTCTTTGTATATTATGTATGTATGTATGTATGATTTCTTTCTCAGAAGAATATAAGCTCTTTATGGAAAGGAATTGTTTAATTTTTGTAGTTCTTGGCACCAAGAAGGAATCCAAAAATTATTTATTTAATTGAACTATGGAAATGAAAACAGGCCATGTGATAAATACCAGCCCATAGAAAAGCAACAGGAATAAAACTTATATCTATGAATCCCATTGTATATTCTTTTAACTCTTTCCTAAAGGAACTATGATGACTACTGAGTGTTAACTTTTTTTTATTTTTGTATCTAATTCTGAATTCTTTCCTTCCTTTCACCCCTTTCCTCATTCATTGAGAAGGCAAGAAATATACTGCCCATTATACATATGAAATCATACAAAACATTTTCTACATTAGCCATGTTATGAAAAAAAGCAAGAAAAATAAAGAAGATAATATACTTCAATCAACATTCAGAGGTTGGTCAGTTCTCTCGATGGAGGTGGATAGCATTTTTCATCACTAATATTTTGGATTTGTCTTGGATCATTGTATTGATTGGAATAACTAAGCCTTTCACAATTGATTATCATTACAATATTGCTATTACTACATACAATGTTTTCCTGATTCTACACACTTCTCTTTGTATCAGTTCATATACATCTTCCCAGGTTCTTCTGGAACCATCCCTTCATCATTTCTTATAGTACAATAGTACTTCATCACAATCATATACTACAGCTTGTTCAGTCAATTCCCCACTGATGCACATCCCTTCAATTTCCAGTTCTTTGCCTCCACAAAAAGTTGTTATAATTTTTACATAACTGTTATAAATATTTTTGTACATAAGAGAATGACTACTGAACCTTGGGGGAAAACTTCTTTTGAGTATTTCAGTAACTGCACAAGTGAAACATTATTTTAATTTAGAAGTCACAAATAAGAAATTCTTTTTGTAGGTTGTACAGATAAATCTTTCTGAAGCACCTTCCTGGAAAGAGCCATTAGAGCAATAAAAATGACTAGTCTTCTATTTCAACTGAAAGCCTTCATCTGAAACAGTTGTTAGAATTTGCTCTGAGATGCTATATCATGGAACCATGCAATAGGATGAATTGACTTTGGAGGAGAGCAATTAGATTTAGTCATCTCAAAGTTGTTAACATAAAGACATAAGTAATGTGTTACACAACAAGTGGATAACTGGAAGATAAGTTGGTAACTGATATTGGTTTGAGTAGGACATTGATTTTTCATGAATGAATGAGTTTATAACAGACCTCAGAAATAAATCTAACAGGAAGAAAGATGTTGATCTAAAATTTAGCATTAAATTTAAAAGGAGATTTTAAAGAACTTCCTTTTCTCTTAAGTCCCATAAAGAATATTGATCCTTCTCTAGGGGAAAGGAATGTGTTTAAAATAAATAAATAATGAAAGAAATGTAAACACTGAATACCCTTTCAAGTATTACCTGCAAGTCTAATGATGCTTTCTATAACATCACCTCCTTCATTGATGATAACCTAATGTTCTGTAAGGATGAATCATCTATGGAATACTTTGTAATGGCATTTTAGTAGGCCAGCCATGACTCAAGATGGTCTGGTAATTCAGATGGGAAATAGGAACAAAATGAGCACTTTAGAAGTTAACAAATGGAGATTTACTTAACCATATGAGGGGAAGGATATTCAATGATGACTGAATAGTTTTCTTTTAGCCTCCTTCAGCTGCTTTCATGCCTGTGGGAACAAATTGTTCTCATCTGCTCATTTCACTGAGAAAAGTCATCACATGCTTGTGATAAACAACCCCCCTCCCCAACTCACTGACCTATAACCTATTGGTTATTATATTCCAATAATATATTATACACATAATAATATATTAAATATATATACTATATCATATGCTATATAACACTATATATTGGGGTACTCAAGGTAGATTAGCACCTCTGGTGTAAGATGTAGCCCCAAGAAATACAGTGGACCATACCCTGGTATTTTGGTATAATTATTGAATTGCTGAATTCAATAGAATTATTATCTTAGTTAACAGAACTATAGTTCTCTTAGTATTGCCTCAAATTACTTTATTGACATCTGTACAACTGTTAACTTATACTGAGTTTGTCATCATTTAAAAGCCCTATTTATCACATGAAATTGACACACAATATTCAATTCAAATAACCCTCCAAACATTTTGACTCCTAGTCAATACTTTTGGAATATAGCCCAGTGATTTTCAAAAATTTAATTGTTACTCCACACATTCCCCTATCACCACCACAAAATGGCACCAATTAGTGGTGTCTGGATTATTTTAGAAGGCAGTGAAGAAGGGCTAGTGGAAAGCAGTTTTGAAGTTGGTCCATAAAGGAGAAAGAAATTGATTCAAAGACAGCTTCTCAGGAAGAGTAGGACACCTATACTGAGTAAATGCAGATTGAGTTTAGTTATTTTCTCCAAATCCTTACTAACTTCCCTCCTTTCCCTATTGGAAAAAGAAAAGGAAAGGAAAAAGAAAAAAACTGATCTTGACAATATTTTCTTAGTTTATGATTGAATATATCCTATAAGTATTCCTATAAGAAGAAAGGGCTTAATCTCAAAGTTAAAGAACACTGAGACTCAAGTTTTATCTCTGACAAGTTCAGTTTCTCTCTGTCTCTCCAGTTTCTAGAACTATCAATTATAGACCAACATAATAAAAAATTATTAAAGACCAAGTGATGTTGGGCAAGTCTCTTTATAACAATTTTCTTATAAAAAGAGAAAGTTGGAATAGGAGTCTAAGGTTCTTAGTTAAACTGTGGACCCATATGGAGTCTCATAACTAAATGTGGGGGTCACAAAATTATGATTTATTATAATTAAATGTTTGATTTATATACCTATTTTTATTTATTGTATGCCTGAGGTCATGTAAAAATTTCTTGGGCAAAAAGGGGTTATGAGTGGAAAAAGTCTAAGAAACTCTAATCTAAAATTTCTTCCAGATCTACAATCCTGCTTTTTTATGGTCTATATATCTATTCTAATCCTTTGATTTTAGATGATGTTTGTCAGAAAGAATTACTCTTTATTAAATAGTACTTCATTATCTTATTCACTTCTAGGTATTTGCAAATAGAATGTTTATTCTTCACAGATATATATATATATATATATATATATATATTATATATATATATAATATATATATATATATATATATATATATATATATACAGAGAGAGAAAGAGAGAGAGAGAGAGACAACAAATGCAGCACCTGAATTATTTAACATTTCCTCTAAGAAAAAATGAATATGATGAATACAGAGAAGCACAAAATCTGCATGAACTGATATAGAGTTAAGCAAGGAGAGCTAAGAAAACTATATACAATGATTCCCAAAAAGTAAAGGAAAATAGTAAGAAAGGTTAAAAGAAAAAAAAATAACCACAAAATATTTAAAAGGGAATATTACAAAGAACAAATATGATTCCAAAGAAGAGATATGAGAAGACACTTGATTCCATTCTCTTGCAAAGGTGAAAAGTCTGTGATATATTTCATTGCATATATTTTCAGCCCCTTTTTTTGATGTTTTGATTAGTTTCACTTTTTTTCTGTTTTTTTTCTTTAAAATATTGTTTGTTCTAAAGTAATATTAGGAGAAATTTTGTTGATGTTAAAAAAACTCAAAGGGTATTAATAAACTTAAAAACCAAGCAAATAACTTTTCTTTCAGTATTTCTGAATTCCCTTATAAGAATGGTTACAGAATTCTCTGACCCAGCCAAATATTTTTGGTATTTTGTATTCTGTCCCTACCATTTCACAAAATTAAAGAGAAAGAATAGATTTTAAAATTCAGTGGTTCATTTCTCAGTACATCATTATGTTGTCCCAGTGTGCATCACAATGAAAATGACTGACTAAGGAGTTTGAATAAAAGTAAATATAGAAGCTTTATGTAAATCTGGTTGTTGAATCAGAGGAGGAATGAAATAGCACTAAGGATCTACTGGTTCTTTCTTTAATCTATAGTGCAATTTTTTCTAATCATTAGATACCTTATTGATTTTTACTATATTAGAACTTCCAGTTTTCCAAAAGTTATAAAAATTTTAATGACTTCTCCAAAATCCATGTGAGAAACCATCAATTAATTTTCTGGTTCTCCCCCCGCAATGAAGGAACTTCAACTTCATCAAAATTAAACTGCTCTCTTAATGAATTTTTCAGACACCTCAACTTGAACACAGCAGCAATTGCATCCCAATAACATTATTTTCTTTACTACTGCAAGGAAAATTTAAATATACATTAGCTAAATAGAGGGTTCAAATGTTTTAACATTTATTGTAGATGGTATGAAAATACATAATTTTACATGCTGTCTTTTTTAGGGTTTAATCTGTTGCCATGTCTATTCACAATATCAGAAATAGTACAGAATAGCTTGTTCTATGGCTTTTGGTCAATTGGAACAGCTGCTGCCCATCTATACAGTGACATTGGCCTGATGCCCAGGCCACACATGTGGTACAATTTGAAGGGTGCCAAAAGGCTCAGCTTCCACAAAAGTATATTTTCTACAGTCCTGTCATGGCACCTGAAATCCCCATTACTGGAATCACTTTTTAGAATTAAGGTCTCTAGAAAGTCACTTTTAAAATACCTAGGAGGAAAAAAGAGAGATGCCAATTATGCTTCAGGATAAACCAGCACCAGACCATGAATAAATTTATCAGATTAATTAGCAATCATTTGGAAAGCAGAGGTAAGAATCATTAGCTCATTGGAGCCTATAAAGGGACCTTAGAGGTCTAATTTAACATCCTTATTTTAAGAATACATGAGACCATGTGAATGAAGTGGATTGAAGTGAGAGCCCCATTGGCTCAGGAAACTTAGTAGTTCTGTGAATATTAACACATCAACTAATCTCTCAGAATCCTTCCAGTGTTTTAAGTATGCAATCCTGGCAACATTCTCGACTTGTCATTCTCCTGAATCCTATATATCCAATCAGTTGCCAAATCTTGACATTTCTGCCTCTATATGTCACACATGATTTCTTTTTTCTTCTCACACATTATCTTTTGCCTCAGTTATTGTAACAGACTCTTCATTGATTCACCATCTTTAAGGCTCTTGTCACTCCTGCCCATTTTACATGCTAATACCAAAGTTATCTTTATTTAGTGAAGATACAGTCATATCCAGTAGCTTTCTATTATCTGAAGAATAAAATATAAATTCCTCTGTTTAGCTTTTAAAGTCTCATACGACCTGATCCCAATCTACCTTTCTGCATTCATATGGATGTTCTACATTCTATGATCCAGACAAAATCTATTCCTCATACATAACCCTCCATTTCCCTATTATTCATACCTGAAATGCATCCCCTCTTTGTCTTTGCCTTAAATGGTCCTTCTTTTCCTTTAAAATGAAGTTATGGAATATCTCCTTGAAGCCTTTCCTTATCCTCTCATTTGTTGCTGCCATCCCTGCTAAATTACTTTTCATTTCACTTTTGTATACATATGTTTATATATATATGTTAATTTTTAATTTATGCCATGTATATGCTTATATGTATTTGTTTTCTCCTTCATTAGAATATAATCTTATTCATACTCATAGGGATTATTTCATTTTTGGTGCTTGCAACCTCAGTGCTTACTCCATGCTGGCATATTTTTATTTTTGTTTAGTCATGTCCAACTCTTTATGACTCTATGGACCATAGCCCACCACTATTGTTCTGGAGTTTTCTTGGTAATGACACTGGAATAGTTCATCATTTCCTTCTCCAGTGGATTAAGGCAAACAGAGGTAAATGTTTTGCCCCAAGTCACAAAACTAATAAGTATCTAAGGCTAGATTTGAATTCAGCTTTTTCTAACTCCAGCTCCAGAACTCTACCAGAGCCTTCACACTAGGTGCTGACACAGTGATTGCTGATTGTTTGATTTCTCCGTTTGTAAAATAGAGTTGTCCCAATATAGTGGAGAGACTGTGAACCTTGAAATCAAGAAAACCTAGTCTTGCTTCTGACACATATGGAACTGTGTGATACTGGACAAATCCCTTAACCTTTCAGTGCCCCTGGCAACTCTCCAAGGCTTTCAAAGCAGGTGCTGATTTGTACTGATAGAAACTTTCCTCACCCAAGTTTCCTACACCAGAAATGTCAAACACAATGCTGCTGTAACACCTCCCTTTGAACCAGATTAAAATGTAATTGGAAAATATTTAACAAAATAAATAAAAACATGATGTTAATATGTGGTTTTCTAAGTAATATGGAAAATTAATCACCTCATTTCTATTAGTTTGACACCACTGCTCTATAACAGTAAAATTACAAGGGGTGGGGAGGAGAGTGGCTGGAAAATGCTTGTACTTACTATCTTCATAGAGTTATTATGAGGAAAGTATTTCTCATGCCTTAAAGTACTATACAGAGTCAAGTGACTTTTATACTTATTTAGCAGCAGAATCAGGACTTTAACTGAAGAGCCGAATACTCTTTTCTTTCTTATCAGGAACCTGGGGGAATGGAATGTTCACAGGACCAAAAAAAAATATTAAGGGATATGGGAAAGATCCAGTTCTCTGGAAAATCTCTGCAAATCATACAGAATTAGAACTGAAGATGTCCTGTTACATTGTGAAAAGGGAATATAAGAGGTGAGAATGACATAAATTGGGATGAGAACCTAAAACTTTTGGGTGCAAGACTTGAAGTGTTCAGGGTAGCAATTCCTAGGTCCAAATGATGTGTTTGGGATGCAGCATATAATACTGAGACTGATATTCAGGCACCAAATGATAGACTTCACAATGGCCATTCTCTTTGGCAAATTTAGGAGAAGAGATTAAAGACAAAATGAAGAGATACAATTAGACACCAGGAGGGGTAAATATGAAATAGAATTGGGAGAGTATATGGTTAGCAAAGAAAGGGGTTTTAACAATTAACAATGGAAAAGACAAGTTCCCCAGTGGAACTCACAATTAACCAGGAGAAAAGAAATATTCTATGAGGTGAGAGTATACCATTGACTGACAGGCTAAACCCACAAAGTAGTTTAGCACCCTAAAAGAGTTAGTTAGCTATAAGGAGAAAGACACCATGAAGATGGCAGGCTCAACCCAGAGGGATTCAGCAAAAGTGCCATGGGCCATGGACAGATTTGTAAGGTAAATTTAACTTCAGGGGTTTGATTTCTTACTGAACATAGAAAGTAGGGGTACCCACTAACTCCATAGAGGATGGGACTATAAGGTTGAACTGATCTCTATCAGTGCCCTTCCCTGCTTGCCTTCAGGAGTAATTTTATCAGTACTTATAGCTCTCTCTGCCAACCCCACCTAGTAACCCAGAACTTTATCACTCTGGTACTTTTGTATAGACAAATATAGACTGATTAATTTGGTCACAAATGGTGACAAAATTCCACAAGGGATTGCATTCAAATATGTAGAGTGAGTCATGGAGTTTTCCAGACTTGAATTAGTTTGGATTTAATAAGAGATAACAACAAAAACTCTTGAAAGTCAATATAACTTATGAAATGGCACATTCAAAATGAATCAGTTTAAGACATAGAATTTAACAACATTTCACTCTGGAAATGAAGGCTGGGAAGCATAGTTACAAAAACATTTATTTTATGTTTTATTCCCTAGCTAGGGAATAAAAGAGTCTAGACAAGCTAGTCCTGGGAAACTGCCTCTGTAAGTTTAATTTAGGGTCTGTTGTGTTTTTCAACTTCATTCTCATTCCTCTTTTTTCCTTCTGTGTGCTAATTTACTGATGGGTTGCATATCACAAGGATCCTAGAAAAAACTTTGGAGGTCATTTAGTCCAATCTTCTCACTTTATAGTTAAGTGATTTACCAAGGTTACACAAGTAATATGTAAGCAGAAACAGGATTTGAACTCTGGTACTGATTCCAAATACAGTATCTTTGATATCAATAAGGCAGCTAAATGGTGACATAGTGCACACAGAGTGTCTCCCTTATCTTCCTAAAATCAAATCTGACCTCAGACAATTAATTACTAGCTGTGTCACTCTGGACCAGTCACTTATCCTATTTGCCTCGATTTTCTCATCTGGAAAATGTGCTGGAAAAAGGAAATGGCAAACCATCTTTGCCAAGAAAATCCCAAATGGGGTCACAAAAAGTCGACAGGATTGAAACAATAAACTATTCATGTCAATGCCAGTCCATTAACTGATCATTTTGGTAACAAAAAAAAGCACTGATTCTTCTGGAGTCAGTGCCACTGGTACTTCTACTAAGTTATATAACTGTCAACTACTTAAATGACTCAAAACTCCCTGGGATAGTTTCCTCCATATAAAAGGAACAAAGTAGACCAGATGGACTTTAAGATTTCTTCCAGCTCTAAATCTATAAACCTCTGTATTCAGAGAGAAATACTCTCAATTCGTTTATGCTGAATTTTCACGAGAAAGACATATATAACCATATCCTAGGATTATTTGGAATTTTCATGTGTTTATTATTAAAATCAGGATGGCTAAAGACATGTATTTCATTACTCTGGTAGTCCATAGTCTATATAACTTAGAGCTCATTCATTTAACTGTCAATCAATTGTAGATATTTCCATTTCTTAGGGCTTTTTTTTTTTTTTTTTTAACTGCATAGGAGTAAATAACACTAAAGTGATCCTAGTACTAGGTAGATGATAAAGTTAGCCCCCCCAGTCCTCCTTTCATTCATGGAAACGATCACCCAGGCATAAAGATATTTGAGAATATTTTGCCTTTCTTTGGGCTTTCTTTAGCTTTCTTCTCCTGAGCCCAAACCAGAATTCCTAAATAGATTTTGAAAACAGAAGCCTTTATATAGATCAGCATGAATGGAAGGTACTCATTGCCATTCAGGGCATAAATAAAAATGAGGAGGCAACCTAATCACTAAGTGAGTGGAAAAAAAAAGAAAAGCACATCATAAATCTCTGAAGTTGTCCCCTATTTACATAAGCAGTAGCAAACAGTTCCTGTACTGCCTAAATAATGAAACTAAAAACTAGGAGAGGCACCCTTCATGTATCTTAATGAAATATTGCATATAATAAGCATGAAATAAAAAGCCTCATTGAACAGATCTAGACTAGTCAAAATATAAATAAATGCTCACATATGCATAATGCATAGGTGTTAAACATTTCCTTTGTGTATGATGCTTTGAGAAAAGTTTGCAGGATTTAAAAAAAAATGAGCATACAAATCCCTGAAGACCTATTTCTCATTTTGCAATGCATTTGACAGGATCTGATCCCAGGGCAGTGGGGTTCCCAGTGGCTTTTCAGTGAGGACCACACAACAAGATTAAAAGTGAATTCTGCTTAGCAATAAGTAAATGGGTAGAGGGCGCTATTTTCAGAGAACATTTAGTTCATGTTCTTTACCCTGGCTCCCTATAATTATGATATATCCTATTTACTTTGTTAGAAATGTTCAGGCACTGATCATTTGTGGCAAGCTAGACTACAGTGAGTGTTAATATTCTCTTCCTTTCAAGATAAGAATATTAAGACTCAGAGTTAAAATAATTTTTGAATCATCATCATCAGACAATCATGGAACCAAAATGATTAATATTATAGTCAATGCATAGTGCTTTAGAATTTATAAAATAATTCTCCTTTTGAGAACCTGGGGAAATCACAATGACAATATTATTATTTAACTGATGTAGAAAACTTTTGGGAGGATGTGATTTATTTGACCAAGATAACATAGCTA
The DNA here is from genome assembly GCF_902635505.1 of Sarcophilus harrisii. NCBI lineage: Eukaryota > Metazoa > Chordata > Mammalia > Dasyuromorphia > Dasyuridae > Sarcophilus > Sarcophilus harrisii. The sequence continues at coordinate 72,122,523 of NC_045430.1, forward strand.
GTAAATGGAGAAGTCAGAATTTGAATTCATGTCTTCTAATCTCAAGTCCTTTACTGCTCAAATTTTATGGTTTCAATGTCCAGTCTCAGTTCATTATATTATTTAAAAAAAACTCACATCTTAGGGTTCCTACCAGTATTTTTTCCAATTAAAAATTGATTAGATACCCACTGGATGTGAAGCACAATGCTAAGAATACAAAAATTTTTTTAAATGACACAGACCCAGCCTTTGAAGAGTTTACTTTTTTTTAATACTGGTTCAAAGAGTTTACTCCCACCCAGTTGGAGGGAAGGTAGAATGAAAACGAAGTAGGAAGGGTAAGAGGAAAATATACACATAGTTAATTAAAATGTAGGGCATCAAGGGGGCAAAGGAGATAGTCTATACAAAGAACTCTTAAGAGAATTTGAGGAGTGTGGGAACATTCTCATTCATTCTCTGTCTGTCTGTCTGTCTCTCTTTTTCAGCAATCAGGGTTAAGTGACTTGCTGAAGGCTACTTTGCTAGTAAAGGTCTGAGGCCACAAATAAACTCAGGTCCTCCTGATTTCAGGCCAGTGCTCTATCCAATGTGCCATCCAGCTGCCCCAGAAGAGTTCTTTAAATGAGTTCCTGAAATTAGGACCGAAACTAGTTAATAACTAGGTAATTACCAATTACCTGATCAATGATATTCAACATTGATATGAACTGTCAGCAAATACTTTTGTGCAACCAATATACAGCTAAACTTGATGTATCCATTTAATTGATATGTCATTTTCTTCTCATTAATTATCTCTTATGGGTCACCTTGAAAAATAATCTCCTTTCCTTCTAGATATTTTCTCTTTTCAAAATTCTAGAAGTTACTATTTTGTCTATTCTTAGTCCCTGGTTAGGCTGTCTACACCATATGTTGTTAGCTACCTTAATTTTCCTTTGAAGTAAATTCTCCCTTCTCCAACTCATTTTATTGCTCTACATTTTGTTAGGTACTCAAGAGACTCAACCTGAATTCATTATTAGAGCTGGTTGTCGTACAGACTTCCCTTTCTGTAATGCTTACCCAGGCTTAGTTTAGATTTTATATTCCACTGTAAACAAATATCAAATTCATTGCCTTCTCCTTTAAATAGTTTTCTTTTAGAAATGCAGGTGCCTTCTATTCCCACATGGATTATCCACCTTGAAATCTATTGGCCTCCAAATTTTAGTCTCATTCTAATTTTCCTGTCACTTCTCTGAGGTATCTCTCTTCCGTGGGTGCACATTCAAGAAACAGAAATAATTTTTATGGAAGTAATTAAGATTAAGTGACTTGCCAAGGATCACATAGCTAATAAGATCATATTTGAACTCAGACTCTAGAGCTAATGCTCTATTCCCTATCCTACCTAGATCTGGAAATGCAAATAAAATTTAATATACTTTGAAGGAGTTAGGATTTCATCAGTCTGGATGATTCTTCCATAGATGCAAAAACAGTTAAATAGTATGGTATAGAGAGTGCTATAGAGTCAGGAAGGCCTGAGTTAAAATCCTGCTTTTCCAACTATGTGATCCTTTGAAGGCCTCATCCTCAGTTTCCTCATATGCAAAATGAGAATGATAATCGTATTTACCTCATGGGATTGTTGTAAGAATCAAATGATCTAATTTGAAGTTCCTCTAGGAAGCCTTTCATATACTAGAAAGTGAGTTCTTCCATGAGATTAAGATACTATAATGGTATCCAATTTGTTGGTCATTAGACCAAATTAAGAATACCAACAGTTAAAATAATGGTCTACAAACTGTGATTCTGAGACCTCTGCTCTTTTCCCATCATTTTACCACTATTACCATGGAAGGAAAGAAACGAGCATTTATTAATCACCTACCATATATTTATCAGGCATTGTGTTAAGTGCTTTAACAAAAATTATCTCATTTTGATCCTGGAAGTAGGTGTCATCACCTCCATTTTCTGTTCCTCTATATATTAGTTGATATCATTTGTTACTATAGATTTAAAAATGTCTCTGGTTGCTAAATCCTTCATCATAAGCTTTTCTGAAATTAGCTAGGCTGGTTCTTGAGTATTTTCTATTGCTGGTCTAGACTCAAACACTTGACAGTGAAATGAATTGTCATACTTGATGATCCACAAACATAATCTCCAAGAAATCAGGGTCTCCTCTTTGACACAACTCTTAAAAGAGGAATTTTGATCTCAGCTTAAGTAAAAATAAAATGATAATTGTTGTTCAGTTATATTGGACCCTTCATGACTCCATTTGGGCTTTTCTTGGCAAAAATATTGGAGTGGTTTATCATTTCCTTCTCCAGCTTATTTTACAGATAGGGAAATTGAGGCAAACAGGTTTAAGTGACTTGCCAAGAGTCAGATAGCTAGAAAGTGGCTGAGGTCAGTTTTGAACTCAGATTTTCTTGACTCTTTCCACTGTGCCACTTCACTGCCCACAGTGATAATAGCTAGTATTTTTATAGCGTTTTAAGGTCTGCAAAGCACTTTGCAAACATCTTATCAAAGAAAGAGGAAAAGAACTCATATGAACAAAAATATTTATAGCAGTTCTTTTTATGTCATCAATTGGGGATTGTCTGAACAAGTTATGAATATGAATGTAATAGAATTCCACTGTGTTGTAAGGAATAAAGGGGATGGTTGCAGAAAAGTCTGGGAAGAATTGTCTGAGTTGATATAAAGAGAAGTGACCAGAATCAGAACAACTTATTCAATAAGAATATTTAAAGAAAATCAACTTTGAAAGATTTAGGAACTCTGATCAACCCAATAACCAACCACAGTTCCAAAGGTCTCATGATGAAAAATGATATCTAGATAGTGAAGTGATAGACTTAAGAGTACGGATAAAATGATATTTTCTTATTCCTTCCTTCCTTTTTCTTCCTTTTTCCCTTTCCTTCTAAGATATGGCTAATGTAGCAATTGATTTGCGCAACTATATAAAAGTACTTTGTTTTTATTGCTTTCTCAGTGAAAACAAAACAAAAACAATCATTATATCCAATGCTCTATCCATTATACCACCTAATTCTTTTATATATAATTAGGAGGGCAAATATTTTAGAAATAAAGTAATGTAAGCCAAATGTTGGTTCTTTCTTTCTTTTTTTGGTTTAGTTCCCCCTTGTTTATAGGCAAATATGATGGAGATGATAATATTATGATGAGATTATCTGCCTGCTAAATATTCACTTCATATAGATAGTTAGGTGGCAAAATGGATAGAGCATCGGACGTGGAATGAGAAATACTTCAAAGCATTTGGCACTAATTGCATAATCCTGGACAATTCACTTAACTTGTCTGCCTCAGTTTCCTTTTCTATAAAATAGAGATGATAATAATAATAACATTTACATTCCAGGGTTGTTGTGAGAATATAATGAGATAATTTTTGTAAAGTGCTATGACATTACAAGTTAGTATTATTACTTATATCATGGTAAAATTTTTTTTTTTACAATTTTGCATTGATCATATCAGTATAGTTTTTTATTCTCTTTTAAGATGAACTTCATTCCCCATTTTACTTTCCCTACCTCCAATTCTCCCAGGGGAAAAATTATTGAACCTAAAGTCTAATCTGAGTTCTGGTTTATTCTGGTTATCCCTGAACAAGTCATTTAACATCTCTAAGGTTTCTTCTATAAAACAGAGAAAATAATAACTGTATATGGTTGTTATAAATAAAGTGTTTTATAACCCTTGAATTATTATAGGAATGTGAAATACTTTTAAAAATCTAACATATTCATGTTAATTTTCTCCTCTCCTCTCTGATCTAACTGAAGAGTTTTTGTTAACAGTTTTTTAGGTTAAAAAAGTTTACACTTTGCTTGCTTTCAACAAGCTTCATTTTTTTTTCAAAGAAAATGATATATCTATGGAATCTTTGCCTTTCATGCTAAGTGTTCAAGCAGGGTTTGCAGTTGAAAATGAAGAGGATCTAAAAGAATCCATGGGTACCCAGTCAGAATATATATCAGGTGCTAAAAAATTTTTCAGATTCGCTGCATGAGTTAGAAAATGAAGTGCTGGTTTTAGATAGCAATATTGACACTTTCAGGTGTTTGCTTAGAATGCATTGGTGTTTTTCAAAAGTCAGTACATGCTTCTAAGAAATTATTGTGTATACTTTTTTTAGGCTTTGGAGCAAATCCAAAAGAGCAGGTGGAATTTCATATCTCTAGGGGGGGTATCATCAAACTCCTAAACTTCAGTCCAAAGAAATGATAACATTCTTTTTAAAAAATTTAATTAAAAAAATAAAAACCCTAGAGAGCTAGAGACCTGAAGCTCAGTAGGAATAGAAAACTGCCTTCTTTTTTATAGGGCATTTCTTTTAACATTTGAATGGATCCATGTCATCATCAAAGAGGATATCCAAAAACAAAATCAGGGCTTTTTTTATTGGATGTTTTTGTTTTCCTTCTCAGTAGGAGAAACATCACTAGGAGGAGATGAACTTCCTGTAAAAAAAAATCTAGACAGGAAATAGGATAAAATTCCAGACAGTGATGTGGATATACATAGGAAAAGCCTAAGAGTTCTAAGAAAAATTATAGAGAGTTAACAAAAGTATGCTGATGAAAGTAAAGGCCAAATATACTTTTGAGATAAAGTATCCTTTGTTTCCTTTGAAACAAAAGTTACTGGCCTGTGTAAAGAATTTGTACAAAATTCGGAAATAGTTCTATTAAGTAACCAATTTTGAGGAAATTAGTAACTCTTTACTAATTTGCTAATTGCTATATTTAAAAAGGGAATGAGGAAAGCTGCATTATGATGGTAGTGCTGAGTAAATACCTCCCTTTCCCCTAATACATCTCCTGAAGGTTATCACAATTTCCTTAGAACTCGGCTACCTTGAATGCTTTGAAGCTGGAATAGAAGCTTGTGTATGCGCCTGTATATGTGTGTGTGTGTGTGTGTGTGTGTGTGTGTGTGTGTAGCCATTACTTAATGGGACCAAAATGTATTTTGCTAGGACTTGTTTCTCCTTTGATCATTACTCAGAATCATTCTCTATGGCATTCATTAAGTGTTATTAAAAACATTCTCTAAATGTTGTTGTGAAACAAGGACTTAGCTCAGTCATAGCACCTGAGTTTAAGTTTGGGCTCTACTACTTCCTAGATGTATGACCCTGGTCATGTAATTTCACAGTATATTTAAGCTTACTCTCAAGCAGCTCCAAATATGTTTCCTTTTAGGGCAATAATCAACCCTAAGGTTATCAGTACCAGAAATCTGAGGGATTATACAGATTCCCAAGGAAGAAAAAGACCTACAAGCCATAATGTCTAATTTTATCTTAGGGAAAACTTCTTTTGGGGTAAGTCCTTTCCATTTGCCTTTTGTTGTTGTTGTTGTGTTTAAACAAATCCTGTCCTATATTCAATATATTGTCAGTATAAGTGCTTGCATAAGAGTTGAGGGTCCTTTTATATTCTACTGAAATCTAAATATAAGCTTTATTCTAAAGCTCCCAAGAGAAACCCTAGATGGTGGACAGGAGCCATCAGTGTGAGAGTGTGAATTGTGCTTTGTTCAGTCATGTCTGACTCTTTGGAACCCTATGGATCACAGTGTCTATGGGTTTCTTGGCAAGATACTGGAGTGATTTGCCATTTCTTTCACCAGAAGATCAACGCAAATAGGGTTAAGTGACTTGCCCCAGGATCACACATCTAGGAGGGATCTGAGATTTAAATCCAGTCTTCCTGATTTCAGACTCATCACTTTCTCCACTGAGGCACCTGGCTTCCTCCTGTCTTCTTCCTACCTATAAAATGTAAAATGGTTCATATAAACCCAGATGTTAGATTTTGACTAAGGATTTTATCATTAAAATATTTTTAATATGTTATACATATAATATATACATAATATTTGTATTATCTTACATAAAAAACTATTAGATATTTCAAACATGATGTTCTATAGCCATTTCAAACTCATTATATCCAAAACAAACTTTGTATTCAGTTCTTCCAAAGTTCTCCATTACTGTTGCAGCATTCTTATAGTTATTCAGGTTTCTAAATTTGTTTTTATAAATTCATAGATTTTGAGTTGGAAGAGATCATTGAGATGATTTAATCCAATCCCTTCATTTTACAATGGAGAAAATGAAAAAGGCTAGAAGAGTTGTCCCTTTCCATAGGTAATAAACACCATCTGGGCTTTGATTCCAAGACCTCTAACTGCAGATCTAGTACTTACTCAAAGGGGATATTTGTAAAGCACTTAGCACAGTGTCTAACATAGAATAAGATTTTAATAAATGTTTACTTCCTTCTTTCCTCCACCCCTGTCTCCTTTCTTAATTCTTCACTTTCCTTGATCCCACATATTTATTGTTATCAGATGTCTTAAATTTCTATTTTTCTGTTTGCCACATGTACCCGTTTCCTTTCCACTCACAATGTCACAACTCTAGTTCAGGGCCAACATTGCCTTTTGCCCTGGAATACTTACTTCTATAGTTTCTTAATCGGTGTCCCTGCCTCAAGTCTGTCCACACTTCAATCCAACTTGTCCTCAGTGGCCCAAATGGTTTTCTTTGAACACATGCTCACCCTACTTAGAAACTTTCAATTAAAGGCTACTTGATTACTGACTAGCCTAATCCAATGGTACAGGTTTAGATTGGAATGAAATGAGACAACAGCTGACCATGTAACTCCCTAACAAAAGGAAGTTTAGTCAATAATAGCATGGCAAAGATATTAATTAGATGCATTATTGATGCATTTGGACATAGCTCCTCTTACTTACATATTTACCACAATGCAGAGTCAAGACAGAAGAGTGTATTGATTTGTATGGCAATGAGGAGTCTGTCAAGCCTGAGATCTGGATGGTTAGGAATTTTCCCTTCAGTTCAAAGCTTCAGTTTCCTGGACCACCTAGACTTTGAGCATGGTTTTATTGCCTTTTTAGAGAAAAATTAGTCTATGTGGCAAGGCTCTTCCATTTTCTTGGGCCATATATAGTGCATTTCTAGCTGTGTGATGGGGTTTACTGCCATGGATCCCAAACAGATTGAAATCCTCCAAGAATTACAGATGTGGAAAAGAATTCTTGCTCAATTGTGACATAGCCTAGATAATTTCTGAGGTCCCTTAAAAATATTCTGTTATTCTGGTGAAGGAAAAGTACATATTGATTTCTACCTAGGACCATTCTCAAAATGCGCAATGACTCAATATGGTTAGCCTGTGAGCTCCTTGAGAGCAGGGATTGTTTTGTTTTGTATTTTTCTTTGTCTCTCCAGAAATTAACACACCAACTTCAGGCACTTATTGCTTGCTCACTTGACCTGACTTATCCTATGGTTAAGTTTCACTTCTCTGATCCTTTAAAGACTTCTGATATAAGAATCATTAATACAGGAAAATCTAGCAAGGCTTGGATATCTTGTTTATTCTGGGCCACGGGATAGAATACTGCAGAAGATATACATCACATAAATATTGTTTTTTTTTTTTTTAAAGAGAATCTTGAGCAAGTCATGTGAGGTAGCTCAGGCAAGACTTCTGATGAAAATCCTCTGGGACAGTTTGCCTCTGCTCTTCTTCAACTCAATCAAGACTCTCACTGTCAAAACTCCTGGGAAAGACCTGCTTCTCTATTCAAAACTGTCAGCACCCCTTCATTTTGGGGCTGGTCAGTTTCTATAATGAAAACCTGTCACCCTGGCATAGGACAGAGAAGAGCAGAGAAGAGGAGCAAAAATCACTGTCTCATCAGATTGCTTTATGCAGTGGTATATATATATTATATATATATATATATATATATATATATATATATATATATCCAATCTTTCCATCTTCAACAGTTATTAAATTTCTCTGGCTACATTATTGCATTGCAAAAAGAACAGCCTGGCATGTACCTCTCAGTTCAGGGAAGACACCAGCAGTTCTTTCAAAGCTGAAAAAGAAGATGAGGAAGAACAAAATATCTAGTAAAGTTCAGTTCTTCTTTATAGTTACAAATCAATCTCTAGTTCCAGATCCTGAAATACTCCTTGAAGCTAGAATACAATCATCTTCAGATGGGGAAGGAACTCCAGCCTTCAGAGAGATATATAAGCAGGGAAGATCTAAGATAGTCAGTCCTACCATTTGATCACTCCCCATAGTCAAGAAATTCTTACATCTGACTGACAAGACCCTTTAAAGTCATTTTTTTCTTATTCAGTGATCCAGACATGGAAGGCACAAATTTAGAATGACAGGATATAAGAACTCTTGAAAAACTTAAGTATCTTATAGTATAGATGTTTGAGGTTTGGAGAACAGATTCAACCAATTCAAACCCAGGTCTGCTTTGATTCTAAGAATCTGCCTATCTAATCAATACCTCCCACAATTAAAAAGAAAAATTAAAAATGCTTTCTTATGCTGCTTTTTAAAGAGCAATGAACTTATTTAGAACAAGAAGATTCTTCCTACCCTTCATAAAACATTATACTGGTTAGTAAAAAAAAAAAAAAAAAAAAAAAAAACTGGGGCAGGTCATAGAGCTTGGTCTTGTAGTGAAGAAAACCTTCGGGCTAATCATGCCTCAGGATTATCCAGTATTCAGGAAAATGGATATTTTGTGACACAGGTCAAGTTGCTCAGCCTCTCCAGGTCTCAGTTACTTCACCTGTGAAGTGGGAAAGAGATCGAACTCAATGACCTTAAGATTTCTCTCTTCTTTTTTCTTTTAACTGACATTTTCTTTAGTGTGTAAAGGTACTAGATTTATATTCTCAATCCAAGATGTGGAAGGGAAATCCGTGGGATGGTATTACTAAATCTGGAAACAACCTTAGAGGTCATCTGGGCCAGTCCCCTCATTTGTAAAGATGAGAAAAATGAGATACAAGAAGCCGAAGTGATCAAGGGGTCACACTGGCAGGATTTGAATCCATGCCCTTTAATTCCAAAGACAATGCTCCTGGACTTTCTCTCCTCCCTATTTAATACAGAGCATGGTTGGATCAGGAGCTTTGGGGACAATCTGTGTGCACTGAGGGTCTGGGGGGAAGGGAGCATGAGAATGAAGCCCTCCTGCACAATCTCCAAACCCCCTCCCCTCCAGGCCTGGTGCCAGTTTTTACCTGCTGGGAAAGGGAGCATCCGTGGCCGCCCTGCGCTCGCTGCTCTCCGCTCTGTGAATGTGTGTGTGTTTGTGTGTGTATATGTGTGTGAGAGAGCCTGGGAGTGTAGCTGTGCGCGCACTCGCTCCCTCCCTCCTCGCTTGGCTCGCTCGCTCGCTCTTTCCCTCGCCCGCCCGCCGCCTGGTTCAGACTCGCTCACGGTCTCAGGGCGGGAGGATCCGGAGAGAGGAGCCCCGAGAGCTCGGTGTGCGGCGGCGGCTGCGGCCACTCCGGTTCCGAGTCCCACCTGCTGGCGGCCCAGAGAAGAGGAGGAGGAAAGGGAAGGAGCCGCAGCAGCAGCAGAAGGAAACCCGGTCCTTCCTCCAGCTTACACCTACCTCCCCCCAGGGCTTTGAAATCCTCTGAAGCCCCCAACCCCCCTTCTCCCTGGCCCCGGGTGGCCTCGTGGAAAGCGTGCGAGTCCCCCGCCCTCTCCCAGCCCTCGCCGGCCCAAGGCTGCCGCTGCTGCAGCCCCTCCTGCCCGCTGGCCGTGACCGCCGCTAACGAGGGAGCGAGGCGGAGAGAGAGAGGGGCTGCGAGGAGAAGGACCCGGGCAGGCACCGGCGCCTACTGCAATGTGCCGGGGAGCCGCCGCCTCCTGGCCTCAGCCCCTCTGAACCAGCCTCAGGGGAGTGGAGGAAGAGGACAAGCGATACGAGGTAGCTGCGAGCCGCAGAGACAGAGGGGAGGAGAGCGCGATCGGGAGAGAGCGAGCTAGCAAGAAAGCCGGGAGAGAGCGCGGGCGAAGAGAGGAGGAGCACCAGCAGGGCGCACCATGCCGGGCTGGAAGAAGAACATCCCCATCTGTTTGCAAGCCGAAGAGCAGGAGAAAGGTGAGCGCGCGCGCCAGGGCGAGGAGGAGGAGGAGGAGAAGGAGAAAAAGGAGGAGGGACCTGGAGGGCAGGTTCGGCCCGGGCAGCCAGCCTGCCGCGCCTCCATCTCCGCCTCCGCCTCCTTGCGCCTAGCCCGGCCTGGGACCAGGCAGCAGACTCGGGATCTTGTCCGACCATCGTTTTGTCTTTAGGTCCGGTGCCAGGAGCCCTCACCCCTCGCTAAGAGGGGGGAGGGAAACCGCTGGCACGGAGCGGGGGCGCGCTGCTGGCAACACAGGGGGACTCTTCCACAATCAACTTTTAATTTGGGGAAAGTTTTCCGCTGAGGCGGGCACAGCCTCCTCCACACCTTCCCGTCTGAGATGCTGGGGGGTTGGGGGGGGGCGGCTCTGAGAGGTTTTGAGGAGAGGGGCGGGGTCTTTCCTGGTTCTCCAAAGTTGACTTTTCAAACTTTCCTCCTCCTCCCACTGAGGTCCCCCCTCCATTCCTTCCCCCCGCCCCCACACACACCTTGTCCCCGCCTCGGGCTTTGGCAGCAGAGTGGTTGCCAAACCTAAAGTTGCTGGAGATTTCTCTAACTAGAAAGATGAGGGTGGGGGCAGGGCGCGCCGGGCCACTGCGGGTCTCGGGAGGGGGGGGGGGGCGGTTCGAGGGACCTGCGACTTAGCTGGAGGATTTGTGCCTGGGAGGAACTAGGGGTGAGTTAGAACCCAGCGCGGTCCTCTTGAATTAATACTGCAGTATTTTTTTTAATTAATATGTATTTTTTTTTAAGTGCATGCACCGTGGCTTTGCGGATCTGTTTAGCTGCCAAACAGTTTAGTTTGCATATTTCTTTCCAGTGATTGGCAGAGAGAGAGAAAAAAAAAAGTTGAAGGCCTTCTTTTGCCCCTTACAAAGAAGGCAAGATTTCATTAAGGTCATTTTCGTAGTTTTTAGATTGTCTGAAAAAAAGCCAGGGAGTTCAATTTTGTAACCTGGAGGGATGTGCTTTTTGAACCAGATTTGCCTATTGAAGATCTACAGAGCAAAGGTCATGGAATCGCAGGCTTATGGAGTGACACTAGGTTCTGTGGCTTTGGATTCTAGATATGAATAGTTGCTTAGTGTTACCCATGTATATATGATCCTGTTGTCTAGCAAGAATTTTTTTCCTGCCCTTCCCCAAACCTGGTTTCTAACAGAGTTCATTTCAGGTTCCAAATGGAATGTAGTCCTTTAAGGCTTGATGGTAATAGATAAGTGAGAAGAAGGCAATCTGGTGTGAAGATGGAAGAGAGCTAGCTGTCCTTGTATAGTTTAAAGCCCAGAAATTGGATCATTTTATTAATGGTAGTTCTACTATAGGTTTAAGCTGTCAAAAGTTTTAAGCTTTCATGACAATGCTTAGTAATGCTATGTTAATGTATGACCCTTAGTTCTTCTCTAGATGGCACAGCCTGTCTTTGCTTTATTTGTCAATTAATCAGAGATTTCATACTTTTATAATAGTAATCTTTATTTGTGTTTATTAAATTTATACCTTTGTTATTTGGCATAATTTCTAGCAGCTGACCTTAAATTTGTGTAATCAAAAAAAAAAACAACAACCCTATTTAGGAAATTTTATCTTTCCTGTTAGTAAATCTCATTTGGAAGATAAGGATTTCAGAACCAATCTCCCTCTCCCCCACCCCCCACCCCCAAGAGAAAAGCCTTGCATGTGAAAGTGTCCAGTCTGGGACTGACTATCTCCCCCCCCCCTCCCCCATTCCCTACACTTCATGATACACTTGATAGTAAGTATTTCAGTTGTTTGCTGAAAACTTCAGCAAAACTGCCAACATGTTTTATAGGGATACTGAAATGGCTGCATTTTGGGATGGTCACAAAGTGCACTTGAATGTCTTTTGGAGAGATATGGTTACTTTGAAAGATGATCACCTAATCTGCTCTGTAGAGATAAGACCCAAATTTTTCCAACACTCTCAAATCTGAGTCAGAATTTGGGTATGCTTTCTTATCTTTGCTAGGAGTATACTGCTGAACATTTGTTACTAGATATCTCTCTCACATTAATGTCTTCACAGCCCTTGTTTATAGAGGTGAATTTCTAAAACAATTAGGAAATGCTTGGTTACTTATCTCTTCTCAAGATGTGCCCTTTCATTGGAGATTCAACAAATAACATTTATTAGATTTATTATTTTAATCTCCAGTCCATTTTGCATGTATTTATGTGTTGTATATATATTTTAAAACAAACTTAGCCATCTTAATGGTTTTTAATGCCTCCATCAGTGCCCACTGCTTAAGCTTGGTTTATCATTTTTGGAAGACTTGCCGGGCAAAATCTTGTTATTTGCATTTGAAATCAGATTATGTTTTCCCTCTAAGGAAACTAAGGAATATTTTAAGAGCTCATTAATAGTACTGATCTCAGATGGTAGTAAATGGCTTAAATGTTGAGTGTGGTAAGATGAATAATGAAACAAAGGACATATATTTGGGGAGGGTATAGTTTGAGGGGGGAGGGTAAGTCAGTTGCAAATGCTGTATAGTGAAATTTAAGGCGCTTTCTTCCAAAATAACCCTGCTTATGCTTTTTGTAGAAAATGCCCATTTAGGCACCATAAAACCCATTATAGAAACTACCCTAGCATGAAGAATTTTCATGGAATTTTTATTTAGCTAAACCTCTTATTAAGTCCAACAAAGTGTGGCACAAGATACCTGCATAAAAATTACCCTCAATTCAGATTCTGTTAGGGTAATTCTGTTAGGGTAAAATTTGTTATTTTGTACATCTTTGTATTTGGGAAATCCATATTTTTAACTAGTTCATTAAAATAATTTTAATATTATTCTACACAAAAAAGAAGTTTTACAGTTTTACATCATAATTATAATTACAAAGTAGTCATAGTAACTTAGGTTCATATTGAAGAAGTCTGTCAAGATTTATATGAAGAGAGCTATCACTTTTGTGCACTGTGCCAAGCACTAGAACAGTGACTGCTGTAAATGCTGTCACTTCCAAAATGACATGTTAAGACTTACCCATGTAAGATGACATACCATTAAAATTCAGGGCACACTTCCCTGCTCCTCCCCCAAATATTTCTGCCTGAGCTGCTAAACCAAATCTAGTTTATGTCACCTAATACTCTTTTGTGGTGACATTTGAGCAAATGTTTTAAGAAAAGGAGAATGTTTCTGGATTTTTTTTCTATTTGATATCCCTTCCAATACAGTTAGATAAAATAATTTTATTGGCTTCCACCTCTGCCTCATAGCTGAAAAATGTCTGGCAAGAGCACAGTTAGAAGACTGGTTTCAGTAAATAAGGATGCTGTTCACTTACTGAGTATTTTTCTCTTTGGGAACACATGTTTTATTTGGTTTTGATTTGTTTTTTTTTTTTTTTTTTTGAGTAGTACACAAAATTAAGGAGACTACTTAAAATAATTTATTTAAATATAAACCAATAAACATACTTTCTGAATTTTGAATGGATTTGAATGGATAAAAGAACAAAAAAAGAAAAAACCTTACTTGTACTTTCTAGAATATGATAGCAAATCAATTTTGGCCTATTTTACACTCAGACTAGCATGGATCTTATCGCCTCATAGAGGACGGATTTTTTTTATATTGGCATATATTCATTTGCTATTGAGAGTCCTTGAATTTTTTAATGTGAACTCAACCCCTCATTAGTTTTAGAGGTCTATTAATTAAACTTTTCTAAAGGATTAATCATAATGTCTGATTTAAAAAAAAATGTGGACTTCCCAAGAATTGAAGAGACATTTATTTTTCACACATGCAAAAAGTCAGATGTTGCTTTGGAGGAATGGAATATTTGTTGGTTTAGTTTGCTTAGAAAGAGATTTAGTGAAAGAAAGGATCAGTTGACAAAACTTGAGCTTCTTCACTGTAATTAACAGGAAACTTTTTTTTTTTTTTAAAGATCCCTTCCTATGTGTTTTCTTAATGGGAGCTGGGAGAGGGATAAAGAAGAGAATCTGGAACTCAGAAGTTTACAAAAAAATGTAAAAAAGTGTTTTAAATGTAACTGGGGAATATATTAAGTAAATAGATTAAATAAGATTTTTTTTTTAAAAAGATCACAAGCAGTTTTGTTGGTTTGCCAACAGTTATTTAAATGAAGTCATCTCTCTGGATGAGTAGCATATATGGCTTCCTAGTGGTTAAATTTTTTATTTTTGTTTTTTGCTTTAGAAAAGGTTATTTTACCATAGTAACTTGGTTAGTTTCTTTACTTAAGATAGAGGGAAGATCATCATAGTATTGTATAAAAAAATTGAGTGGCAGGCATTGGCCATAGAGGATGTAAACAGGTGTTTATTTTTAAAATATTCAATTTTGATTAGTTATTTTTAGTTAAATTAAAGCAGTTGTACTTTAAAGTAAAATGGAACATAAATTTACGTCATATTTAGTCTTTTCAATAAGAAATGAACTCTAATGACTTCTAAAATTTCATTAGTAATGAGAAAAAGTAATCAAGCTATTGATGCAGATAAATTTCCTTATTAATAAAGAGGTTTACTTGTTTAGGCATGTTGGTAGTCAAAATCCCCAAAATGAGAGGGATGAAGTTTTGTATGAGCTTATGAGATTTAAAATCTTGCTAAAATAATTAAACCTTTCTTATTATGCTTTATTTTCAATATTGATTAAACAACCAAACTACCAGTAGAAAGAACCTGGAAAAGAAGCAGCTATAGCCTATTGAGAGGCATACTTTTTAATACTTAAACTTTGAACAATAAATTAGAGGTTTTTATGTCTCTAAAATAATTTAAAACATTCAAAATTTTATGAAAATTATTATAGACTCATAAAATATTAATCTTAGAAGAGATCTTTAAGAATCTAATCAAAACTCCTCATTTTATTGTTGAGAGGATTGAGATCTAGAGAGGTTGAGTCTTTTGTCCAAGGTCACATAGGAGGACCTAGTTTTCCTGACTTTTTTTTTTTTGGTCCAGTGCCTTTTCCACTCTGTAGCATTACCTGTCTTTATAATGACCTATGCTGAAAAGATAACTAAATACATACTTTGGAAGAGAATCGAAAGCTAATTAGTACTGAGGACTATAAAGATAATTAGTTGTCACCTTAGTTACTCAGATGAGTTCTTGCATTCCATTTGTACACCTTAAGAAACACAATTTTTCAGAAGCTGGCACCTCTCATGTTATATCAATAGGGATTTTCTGCTTCTCAGAAGATTAGGATAACTACTTGGTTAATATTCTAATATGAATGATAAACTCCTTAAAAGCAGGTACTGGTTTTATTTATATTCTGTCTCCTACAGTGTTTAACATGATGTTGTCATACAATCGTTGCTTAATAATTGTTTACATAAAGAAGAAGATTTAAAGAGTTTGTACTGTTATATGTTAAGATCAGCAATGATAACAATAATGTTCAATTTATACAGCAACTTATAAAGCGATCAAAATATTTTCATTTTTCTCCTTTTGTAATATATGAACCAGATATGGAAAAAAAGTATTGTACAAGGATCCTGAGAACTTCAAGCCATGTTTATGGTTCTCTTGATGCTGAAATCAAAATTCATATCTGTGAGAATAAGAAAGTCTGGATATAGTTCTAACTGTACCATGGAATGACAGTGAGACTGTGGGAATGTAATTTAACTTCTCTCAACCTTGGTTCATTTATTTATAAAATGAGAGGATTGATTTAATAATCTCTATGTTCCTTTCCAGTTCTGAAATTCTAAGAAACTAAATCGTTATATGCTAGTCTGTTTCCATATACTGCTTTCCAAATGTAGGCTTAAAACCTTCCTTTTCAATATAGCTTCCTTGGGACCTAGAAAGGAAGAGGTAAATATATTTATAAAGAACTGACACACCTACCATTACATGGCATTTTTTAAATTACCCAACAAATTGAGTGAGAAAGATAATCCCTCTATTAAGTTATGATTGTCATATATATGTATATATACCTATATAGTATATATGCATACATATAAACACCTATACATAAATAGTATAATTAGGACTTTATAGGTTATTATGGGTAAATGTCTTTCTTATCTAAACAGATTTTTTAAAAATCATATACATCAGTAGTTTAGTCAGTTCTTTATGAAAGAATTGATCTGAGAGAATGCCCAATCAATGGGGAAAATATTCAAAGCTGAAGAAGTCCCCAGTGTTGCATCCTTATTTGTCTCAGGGGCATGTAGGATGAGCACTTTCCTATAGAAACACTATTATAAAGGACTCTTAGTTTCTATCTCAGCTCTAACATTTTATGGTTCTTTAAGCGTATCAGTACATTGTGGGCATTTAACCCATACCATAACTTTTATAGATTGACTCGAAAACCTTGGCACCATGTAAAACATGATTCCCATGGAAAATGAATAGTATCTGAATTCTAAACAGCTAACTTTTAGATGAACTTTACCTTTAACCCCCAAATGAATTTCTAGTCTGCTCTAACTAATAGTTGTAGGACTGTTACGGTTAGTGAAGTTACTTTGGACCAGCCTTCGGCTGTCACTGTATGCTGCATTCCAAATGTAAGCTTAAAACTTTTCTCTTTCAATGTCACTGACTGGGGACCTAAAGAGGAAGTGTCAAATTCTTTTGTAAAGAACTGATACTCTTACCGATGCATTAGATTTTTATAACCCAGGTGTTTGGATGAGAAAGAGGAGGGAGAACTGGCTTGGGCCTTGAGAATCATGCACTCACTAAACCTAGCCAAATCTTGCTATTCCTAGCTCTTCCCCAGTTGCAGATGTCTTGGTTCCTGGGTAGAAGACTATGCAGAATAGTGTTTCAGAAGGCACTTCTTTTCCCTTTTACCCCCTTCTCCTCTCTACCCCATCTTAGTTATGACTGTTCACAGGAAAGATGACAATTATTCTCTTGAAATCATTCTCTTCAAAAAACGCAGACAAAAGTATACATGTAACATCATATGTTCAAGACCTGACTCCTGGGTCTCTGTTGCCCAGTCAACAATTGATGCTACACTGTCTCCATTTCCTTTTTTTCTCACTTCTGTCTTCTTCTGACTAAAAAAGTCAGACATTTTGACAAACCAGGTGTACTACACAACTTAACCAGCTATTACTCTAGGGCCTGAAGTATAGAAGCTAGGATCTTGGGGAAGCACAGTTCCTGTCCCTCTCTGCCCTGTTTCTTCACTCTGCTTGGATTTTTGTCATTTATGGTGCTAACCTTTAATTTCATCATTTGTAAAATGAATATAACAATACTTTAAGTAGTGTTAAGTACCTATTGTTAAAGTATTGAACCTTAAGTCCTGAAGAACTGAATCAAAATCCATCCTCAGGCCTTATTAGCAGTGTGCCCCTGACAAGTCATTCTATCCCCTTTCTGACTCAATTTCCTCATCTGTAAAATGAAGATAATAATAGTGCCTCTCTCTTAGAATTGGTATGCTTATAAGATGCGATAATATTTGTGAAGCACTTTGAAAGCTTAAAGCACTTCTATGAATGCTAGTTGTTCATCATCATTGGTACTGTTAAGTGTTATGTAATTGCCACTTGTTATAATTATTGTTCTTATGTCTATTATATTGGATAACACCTCAAGGTCATAATGAGTTCTTGATTTCCTCTTTTGGGGAAGGTATGGGGACATGAAGTTAATTTTGAAGCAACAAGGAGAGAGGTAGTATAACTACAGATTTGGAGTTCCCAAGAGCTTTCTTATCCTTTGGCATAACAAACTTTGACATTCCTTCCCTTTCACCCTTTTCCAGTAACAATTTCTATAGAGATTATTGAGCCATCTTTCTACCTTTGGAGAGAATACTTAGAAGAGTGGGTTACACTACACAGAGTAGGTACTTAAATATTTATTTAGTTGAATCAATGATCAATTACATGATTACATGTATATCTCATTTTATACAAGAGCTGAATAAAAAAATAATTATTTTTTGAAAATAAAATATTTTAAGTGCATTTCAGTTGTAAATGCTTTTCGAAAAATAAAGAGCATCCTCTAATTTATCTGGTTTGCAAATCTAGATTTTTATTTCTCAAGTTTACTGGAAGTAGAACTACCTAAAATTAGTACTCAATCAGCTGAGTCACATGTCTGAGTCACAGTTTAGTCCTTAAGTTGGGACCTTTAATTTTACACAGATAGATAGATAGATAATTTTATTGCAATATTGTTGGTTTTCTTTGTAATATAATGTAAACTATGTATTGGTTTTAAAAATTTTTATTCTGAAAGACGATTCATGGGCTTCAGGAGACTGAAAGGTGGAGTATAAATGAATCTCATTAGACTATGTAGCAGAAATGGATATTTTGTATCAGCGTAGTATTTGGAGCCCTCAGCATCTTTGATGTTACTGTTAATGTTCTCTGTGTAATTAGCAGAGAACTGGTAGGTCAAAAGCTTTCCTTGTTCATCTGTAAAATGAGGGGGTTGGACCAGAACTAGATGGTCTCTGAGGTCCATTCCAATTTAAAATGTATGTTTCTATGATCTTCAGTCCCTCAGCAGTTACTTCTTGGCTGGTTTCTTTGATTTTTGTCCTTTCTTGATCTTCCTGGAAGCATGCAAGTGACGGGTGGCTCCTTGTTGGAGAGGGAATGACACATACTGAGTCCTAAAGGTGACTCTGAACTTTGAAGCCCCTCTCTGCCAATGAACCCTTTGTTGGAGAGCACTAAGCTCTGCTACTGTTGGCAGGGGAAGACTCCAGAGTACAGTCATTGGACCATCCCTCCCCTTTCCCCCCATCTCCCTATAAGAATCTTAGTTTACCATGTGTGAAATGGTTCCACTGAAGCTCCACAATTGGATAGTAATATTCTAGGGGGAATTATTTCTTATTGGATAGAAAAACAGACCAGCTGACTTCTAAACCATTTTCTTAGCACCAGAGATCCTATTCTAAAGTTGGATTCTTACCTATATTTGGTGCTATATTAGAAAGAGGAAAAATATAATGCATATGGAGTCAGGTTCAAATTATGCTAGTGATATTTAGTTTTTATAAATGTGGGAGAGTCACTTAATCTCTCTAAGTCTTAATTTCTTGGTCTGTAAAATGGATATCCTGTAGAGCACATTTTATGAGGATTGAATAAAATAATGTATATAAAGCACTTTGAAAATCTCAAATCATTAAATACTATTACCTACCTTACAGTGGTGTAAAATAGAACTGACAGGTCTTAGTTCTGTTTTTTCCTGTTGTCTCATGGGAAGCTTATGGGATGATATGGACAAGTGTTGCACATGATGGGTAGATATGGATGATCTTTGTTACTAAATGGCTGTGATGTGATGAACTCACAGAGACATATAAGTATTTGAGAATTTTTGTAATTCTATTAAGTGGTATTTTAAAGAGGTAAATTAGTGGGAGAAACAACAAGAAGATTCAAATCCTGGGCTTTTCCTTTTCAGTTCTATACTGTATTTCATAAAGCATTTTCCCCAAACCTGTAATTAAGATGCTTTATGAGAACTTTATTGGTAGCCATGAACTAATTAGACCTAATTCTCTCTACTTTGTAGCATTTATAAATTGCTAATTTTTAATCCATCTTATAAAATATCTCCTCAAAAGCCTAAAGGAAAATCAAACTCTGTATAACTTTTGATCTTGCAATACCATTATTAGGTCTACATCCCAAAGAGAACACAAGAAAAGAAAAGGAGATACATGTGCAAAAATATTTGTAGCAGCTTTTTGTGGTGGCAAAGAATTGGAAATTAAGAGGATGCTCATCAATTGGGGATAGGCTGAACAAGCTGTAGTATATGAATGTAAAGGAACACTATTATGCTATAAGAAATAATAAGCAGGTGGATTTTAGAAAAACCTGAAAAGAATTACATGAACTGATGCTGAGTGAAGTTAGCAGAACCAGAAGACATTGAACACAGTAACAGCAACATTGTACAGTGATCAACCATGATAGACTTAGCTCTTCTCAACAATACAGAAATCCAAGACAATTCCAAAAGATTCGTGATGAAAAATGCTGTCCCACTTCAGAGAAAAAACTATGGAGTTTGAATGTAGATCAAAGCATACTATTTTCTCTTTATATGTTTTTCTTTCTCATGACTTTTCTTTTTTGTTGTGATTCTTCTTTCATAATATGACTAATTTGAAAAAGTGTTTAACATGATTGTCCATGTGACCCAAATTTGTTCCTTGCTGTCTTGGGGAGGGGGAAAGGAAGAGAGAAAAATCTGGAACTTAAAAATCTTACAAAAATGAATGTTGAAAATTATCTTTACGTGTAATTGGAAAACATACTATTAAGTGGGAAAAAATAAAATTAGAAATTCATATATTTCCTCAAGACAACTTTAACTTAAAGAGAAAACTACTGTCTGGAAAGGCAACATGATGTAATTGAAAGGACATAGAATTTGCAAGTAAAAAATGGATTAATGTCTGACTTTGTCATTTATTGGCAGTGTGACTTTCCCCAATACATCACTTAACCTTCCTGAGTGTTAGTTTTCTCATCTGTAAAACTGGAATAGAAGGATTTTTGCTACTTAACTCTGTCAGTTGATTTTCAGGATCAGATTGGATTCTGTGCTGTACAAATATATTATTATTTCTGTACTTTGTTAGTTACAAAACTTTATCCTAAGTTTACTAACTTTATTTTATCTTCAAAAAAAAAAAAAAAAAAGAATCCAAGGGACACCTAGATGGTGCAGTGGATAGAGCACTAGCCCTGAAGTCAAGAGGACCTGAGTTCAAATTTGGTCTCAGACTGTTAACACTTCCCAGCTGTGTGACTCTGGGCAAGCCACTTAACCCCAATTGCCTCAGCCAAAAAAAAAAAAAATCTAACAGTATTTTAATAGACACTGTTAAAATGTCTTGATTGTGGGTCATGTGCTATTGTATAGTATGAAATTAAGCAGGGGAACTATGAGATTTCCATTGCTGAACCTATAGAGAAATATGGGGTTTTGTTTATTGTACAAAGAAATGTCTGAAATTATACTCTTTCAGTTTAACCAGTAAATATTTGAACTAAAGTTCTCAGATGTAAGATATATATTTTACTCTTCTGCAGGTTTCAAAGTTCATTTATAATTTTATATTAATCCATCTTCATAAAAAGTTTTATTTCTCATTTTATCTAAGATTTCTTTAAAACAATTAACTGGAAGAATTTTAAGTTCTCTCATAAGCAGATGAATAAATAGTCTCCTTGATATTTCTTGGGCATACTGATTTCTCTTTCACAACTATTGAACTAGTCAGTCAGTGTGAAAATATGATGTAGAGATTTAAGCATAAATTGCTTAAATTTTTGTTTGGCTAAGTAAAAAATCATCAGTTGAGAAAAAAGTTTATGAGGTGAAGTCTCTTACTTTTAGTATAGCTACAAAATGCAGTAGGAAATAACATGTAAACATAATAATTCTTTATATGAAATTTTAACTTCTAAAAATGAACTTATTTGGTTTTATAGAAAATAATTCATTTAGGAGGATGTAGACTATTCTTTTCTAATTTGAAATTTCTTGGTGTCCATTGGTTATACCTCTTGCTACAAAAATTATTTAATTACACGGAATACTGAAATAAAAATATTTCTGTTTTTGTGAAATCAAACACAAATCAGCTTATTATATGAGAACCCTTTTTAATTTTTAAAATATTGTATCCTGAACTTAAAAATGTCAAATAGCATGAATGTTTCAACATACAAAGAAAAGCAAAAATGAGGATGCTTATATGGATTGTGATTTTTTATGGACAATTTGTTTTTCTCCAGTAATTTATAGTTTTTTCCTAGAATTCATATTTAATTTGGTAGTTCTGATGCTTCCCTGCTTGACTTTTGTCCCCTTCTGAACTTCCTTTCTCTTCCCTTCCCTTCTCCACTCCCTTATCTTTTTCTTCTACTTTCCCTTTCCCTTTTCTATTTCCCTTCCTTTTTCTTTTCCCTCTTTTCTTTTTTTCCTTTTCCTTCCTTCCCTTTTTTTCCTTTTAAATGATTCATTTATGTTTTCTCTTCTCCTCTCTCTGTCTTCCTTTTTCTAGTTGTCCTCGTGGGCTTTTCATTGGTCTTTAAGCTTAATTCTTAAACAGAATGATTATGTCACTTTGGCCTCTTCCTTAGATTATTCCATTAGGATCATAGGATTTAGAGCTACAAATCACTTTGAAGATTATCTAGTCCAACGCCTTTTATTTTATCAGGAAACTTAGACCCAATTGAATTGAGTGCTCTGCCCATGATTCTTGATGAACAACCTACAATAGTATCCTAATTCTTGCTGCTTCAATTCTCTTCTTCCCTTCCCTATTCCATGAAAACATAAAAATGATTTACCTCAAGTATAGATTTGGTCTAATCACATCTCTCTCCCCTTTTCCCAGCTTGGTAAAATCCATTGACATCTTATTACCTCCAATATGAGTCAGCAATGTGATGACATCCAGGGAAGCTAAAGTAATTTTAAAACATAGTATTCTAGCATCAACAAAGTAATAATCCTATGATACTATAACTTCCTCAGACCACATCTAGAATATTGGATTTATCCCAGGGTGTCAAATTTTTAAAGGGATATTGGTTATTGGAGATCATCAGAGATGATGGTGATGATGTTATTTACTTGTTTTTCAGTTGTATCCAAATCTTTGTAACCCATTTGGAGTTTTCTTAGCAAAGAAACTGAAATGGTTTGCCATTTCCTTCTCTAGCTCCTTTTAGAGATGAAAAAACTGAGGCAAATGGGGTTAAGTGACTTTCCCAGGGTCATACATCTACTAATAAGTGTCTGAGGCCAGATTTGAATTTGGAAATATGAGTCTTCCTGACTGCAGGCTCAGTCCTGATCTTAATTTTATCCTGATTTTAATTAGCTGTGGTTTCCATTTCTGAGATTGTATGTTTCTACAACTTCACTGGGGCCCATGTGTATACTTGAGGAATAAGACTGGAAGAGAAAGATTTTTTTTTGGCTGAGGCAATTGGGATTAAGTGACTTATCCAGAGTCACACAACAAGGGATGGTTAAGTGTCTGAAACCAGATTTTAACTCAGGTCTTCCTGACTTCAGGGCTGGCGCTCTATCCACTGTACCACCTTGTTACCCCAAGAAATAATTTTTAAATGATTGAAAGGTATTATTTACATTTGTATTCATCTCTCCTTTAAAGTTTCAGTTTGAGAATTAGTAGTTTTTAAAAAATTATACTGTTAAAACAAGACAGCCTTTTTTCAGCTATAGTTCACCAATGGTATCTTTATCTGGAACAGAAGTGCATTGGGATACCCAATAATGTCAAAACTCTAAGCCTAGAAGTTAAAGGAGTAGAATGAAGTACATTTGAGGTCTGTGGGTTAGATAGAGGGATAGATTCTATCTGGTATGCTCTTTCCTCATAGCAGCAGTGAGCATCTTATTGGAGTAAAGAGCAACTGGTGCTCTAAAAAATACAAAATCCTTTTCTGACTGGTAAATACCTATTGTCAGGAGAGTTGCTCATTTAATAATAATAATTGATTTTAGGGGCATCTAGGTGACACAAGGGATAGAGCACTCCCTTCTATCTCCCCTGCTCTGAGTCAGAAGAACTTGATTTCAAATCCCACTTCAGACACTTAGTAGCTTGATCCTGGGTTAGCTTAATTTAAAAACTTTAATTCCATTGCCTTCCCCAACCTCCCAAAAAACTTTAAAAAATAATAACTGACTTTCATATAACACTTTAACATTTTTGTTGTTTTTTCTTTTTTACATTATCTTATTTGATCCTTTCAGTAACTCTCTAATAGGTACAATAGACAATTTTATCTGTATTTTACAAAACAGAACAATGGCATTCATGGAAATAAATAACTTGCATAAGGTCATACAACTAGTAATTATTACAGGTGGAATTTGGACTCGAGCTCTCTTTCATACTTCTATTACCTAATGTGGATTCTGAGAAATCATATGGAGTAAATTGTAATTCCTTCTGAAAATAGTAGGAACAGAGAAACTGGGAGTTTGACACCTGAATTTAATAGGATACTTAAAATTTTTTGGAAATTTATGACTTAGAACCAAAACAAGTAGTCCAAAGTGAATGGTGAAGTAGAGCACTGGTTTATGGCACCAAGAACCATCACTTTCTACTATATGATAGGATTATTTTCTAGAGAAAATAAAAGAATTATTTACAACATCTGAAATAATGTGCAGTATTTAGGGGAAATGTGGTTAATTATTTTTTCCTTAATCAAATTCTGACCTATAATATTTGTGTTCAAATAGACCATGTTTTTGTACCCATAGTCTTTATCCTACCCCCACTCTTGATCTTATCAAGATTAACAGTATTTCTCTAAAAGCTTTCTTTTTTAAAAGAGAAACATAATTGTTTTTTCTCCTACATAACAACATGTCAGTAAAATGAAGATTAGTATATTATGCCCTATTTCTCTAAGCCAATTCATCGCACTCTAAAAGAGTCAACAAAGAAATAGCCCTTAATTGAATAATTTATTGTTCCATTTATTATTTTCCTTGATATCAGGCTCAGGAAATATATGCATTCGATTTACTTGCTGGCAATTGAAGCTGAAGGGTTGTGTAGCATAAGGATGAAGAAAAGTTTACACTCTGTGGAAAGCATAAATTTACTATACATTGCAGTCACTTTGTTTTAAAATGGTATTACAGTATATTCATAAGCATTGAACATTTTGATCTTTTATGGAGATTCAGATCCCAGTATCTACCATGTTTATGAATCATACTGAGATGTAGGCATTTGTTTAATGTAGTGGTGGGCACTTTTTTCTCCCTCCTTTCCAACATGCCTTTGAAAATTAAATCTCCCTGACCCTTGATAAATATAAATTGACATTTGTTTATGTCTAAAATGAGGTTTTTTTTAATGAGTTAGTAGCTAGCTTGGAGGTTTCTCTTTCTACTCCACTTTCTGCCAGTATTAGATGTCAGCATGCTGATGTTCCCTCAACTACACTAACTTTCTGCTTCCTCATTCAATTTGGCTTCCATGACCTACTCCTTCACTGGAACTGAGTTACACATAGGGGTGGCTATACTCCTAACATTACTCCCAAATCTCTTTATTTCATCTCTCCTTATGTCTCATTTCTTCTAAGCCCACCAAGGTCCCTTTATATGTTTCCAGACTATCACCTTTTCCTCAATTTTCATCCCATAGTGAACCTATTTGGGTTTACCTTTTTGTGACAATGTCTTCTACTCTTGATTCTCTTCCTTCCTCATCCTCTTGTTAAAATCCAGCCCCGGATTATTCTCATTATCTGCTTCCTCTCTTCCTACTCATACTCTCTCCAAAGTTAATAGCCATCTTTTGACTCCTTCAATAAAATGACTCCTCTCAGCCTCATATTAATTGACTTTTCAATGCATTTCACACCATTAACCACTCTCTTCTGCTGGCTAACCTTTATACTCGTGGAAAATTCTAGTGAATTTAGAATCAGGATCTGGGTTCAAATCTCACTTCTTTCTAGGCAATATATGTGAATTTGGGCAAGTCATTAAACCTCTTTTGATCTTCATTTCCTCACATGAAAAATAAGGATACCAGGGAGTAAGTAACCTTTAAAATCCTTCCCAGCAGAGACTTACATGAACTGATGCTGAGTGAAATGAGCAGGACCAGGAGATCATTATATACTTCAACAACAATGCTATATGATGATCAATTCTGATGGACCTGGCCATCTTCAACAATGAGATGAACCAAATCAGTTCCAATAGAGCAGTAATGAATTGAACCAGCTACGCCCAGTAAAAGAACTCTTGGAGATGACTATGAACCACTACATAGAATTCCCAATCGTTCTATTTTTGTCCGCCTGCATTTTTGATTTCCTTCACAGGTTAATTGTACATTACTTCAAAGTCCGATTCTTTTTGTACAGCAAAATAACTGTATGGACATGTATACATATATTGTATTTAACTTATGCTTTAACATGTTTAAGATATATTGGTCAACCTGCCATCTGGGGGAAGAAGCGGGGGAAGGAAGGGAAAAATTGGAACAAAGGGTTTTGCAATTGTCAATGCTGAAAAATTACCCATGATATCTGTTGTAAATAAAAAGCCATAATAAATAAATAAATAAATAAGTAAAATCCTTTCCAGCCCTAAACAATGATCCTCTTGTCAAAGAAAAGTACTGGATTCTCCATTTGCATTATGTTATGATTATTACAATCTAACCATTTTTCTAATTAGAGAAAGAAGTGTCCAATTGACAATGTCCTCTCATGATCTGGTACATCACTCTCCAAGACAAGTCATTTTGAAATAAAAAATTACAAGAGTTTTAAACAAGGAATATTTCATTGCCAAGACTGAACCGAAGTCCAGAATTTAGATAACAGTTCAATTACCAGTTTGCTTCATCAAACAGAACAATAGTCACTTAACTTTCTGTACACTCTTAGAGAATAAATTTCCTGAATCCATTTAATTCCTCTTTGACCATTTCTCCAAAGGACCACCATTCTTTCCAGCTGGTCAAAGATGAACCCAAGAGATGCTTCTGTTGGCTGAAATAATAAAAAAGGCTTCCTTCTCTTAGATAGATATTTTCTCCTAATCCCTTCTGAACATGAAGAAAGAGGGTACATCTCTTAGGTGAGTGGATAAAGAGCTTTTTGATCTTGGGAAGTCACACCCTAAGTACCTCACAGGATCAATATGGAGAAAAGTAATGGGCCATTTTTTAATTAATCTAGAAAAACTAATAAAGGTTTTACTTTCACATTAATCCAAAGGCTGCAGAATAGAACAATTTAAAAATGTTTTCTTGCTATTTCTAAAAGAGGGAAGTTTGTATCCATAATATGATTTTTTGGGTCTTTTGATACCCTTTTCTTCTTGCTCCCTTACCTCTGGCTACTACAAAATTTCCTTTCCTGGATCATTTTCCACTTCATTCCTACCAATTCTGGGCAGAGGAGCAATAAGTAAAAGTTGGCAAATTTGGCAAACTTAGGCTTGAATTTAGAGAAAATTTAGTACTAAATAGAGCTGTCCAAGAGTGAAATGCCTTACCTGGAGAGGTAATCCATTCCTTCTTCCTTAAGAGAGAAAGTCTCACCAGAAGTCAAAGAATTACTTAGGGATTCCTTCATGTATAGATTGGATCTATAAATGAAAAGGCCACTGAAAACCCTTCTAATTTCAAATTCTGTTGTTTCCCTCATAAAAATAATGGGAAATAAAAATCACATTGTGAGCTAACTCCATTCAAAGTTTATATTCACATATTTATTGTGAATTTATACCTTTTTTTAGAAATAAAAAGTAGACTGGCTAAGCAACAGGTATTTATTTATTAAGGGCTTACTGTGTTTCAGGTACCATGATAAACTCTGAGCATACAAAGCCAAAAAGGAGCTTATGTTCCACTGAGTATTCATTTCTTACCATATTTTGAAGAGGGAGTAGTAATGAATTTATGTTTTCCCTGTACTGAACAGAGGTAGAGGGTATGGGATGTCCCTTAGCAGTATGATTATTAAAGCTCTTGCTAAAACACATCTGAGTCATATGGTTTTTTCATTTTCCTATCCAATGAATAACACTTCTAGAAATCTAGGAACTCTAGCAAGCTTAGATCTTTTTGATTCAATCTTGCTGAGTAGCTCTGATCTTATCTTTAAGGAATGAAGGAAGAGAAATGGTGGACTCCTTTCTTCATTTTATTTGCAATCTCTTGCTTAACTAGATAAAAATGAAATGGGTTTTCCAGTTATAGATAATTTAAATTGGACAATTTAGACCATAAAATCTTATGATTCTACTCAGAGCTTGAAACAACTTGAATTCTTATGGTTATGATATATACATATATATATATCATAAACCTTTAATATGTCACTTTCTCATTAAAACACTTCAATGCTAAATGATAATCCTGGATGGAACAGATACAGATTTATTTTCAACAGATCAGAAAGTCCAACAAACTGTTAGTTTGATAGGCAATTGCAAGCTTAACAGCCCAGTAATTCTTTAGACTTCTTGTTTTATATGCAGTAAAGACAGCAATAATATAATTAAAATTCAGAAAATGGCTATTTAGGATAATAGCTTTTTTCCTTTTTTCCTCTTTTAAAGGAAGATGAGGGAATTTGAATCTGCAAATTAGTTATGTTTCCTGTAGTGAGGGTGCTGTGTTTCCAACTGAACTTTAATTATGTCCCATACGGATTTGTGAATTTATTTTAGGTAATTGATTGTGTGGTTGAAATGGTTAGATTGGTGCAGTTCAAAGTGGTTTTGTATTCTGCTTATTTTTATTTGTTTGAATATTAATTTTAGTTAAAAAGGATATTTTAAATTAAATTCAGAAACTCAAACTATTTTATATATATCGAGAAATATAACGGTTTTGTTTTTAGCACAATTATCGCATGTAAATATAGTTCAAATGAAAAAGAAGAACTCAGACCTGTATGTCTAAAAGTCACCCATTGATTCAGATATAGTAAGGTTATATGAGAAATATTAAGTGCTTCCTACTTATGAATATTTGATAAATATAGTATTTAACGAATTTACAATTATTTATTTTTGCTCTATTCTCATATACTTTAGGATCTTAAGACACTGACCTCCTTCCTCTTCTTTGGACTTGGCCATCTCTTGACTAGCCATTTTCACTGACTGTCTACTATGCCAAGAATATTCTCTTTCCTTGTCTGTATCTGTTGTCTTCCCTGATTTCTTCAAATCCCAGTTGAAACCCTATTATTTACAAGAAGCCTTTGCCAATCTCTTTAATACTAGTGCCTTCCTTCTTTTGGTTATTTCCAATTTATCCTGGACATATCTTGTTTGTATATAGGATTTTCCCATTGTGCTATTCCCTCTATTAGACTGTGAGCTCCTTGAAGACAGAAGTTTTCTTTTGCCCTTCTTTGTACTGAGGTGTTTAGCACAATCCCTGGTATATAATAAATGTTTAAGCAATGCTTTTTGTCTAACTGTAAGAATCGTTTCATTTCTTCTACTTGTATCCCTGGCATCTGTCATACAGTAAGTGCTTTCTAAATGCTTGTTGATTGATCCAATGATAGAGGGTTGTGCAAAGACTGTCAAAATTGTCTAGAAAAGAATGATCCTACAGGAAGAGGAGGAGGAATTTTGCTTTATGTTAGGGTGGATAACATAATAAATTGGCTGTCCAGAATTCTAGCATGCACTTTTAACTCTAAAGGTGAATATATATTTCTGAAATGTGACTTTAGAGCAGCTTTCCTTGGAACAGGATTAAAATTAATTTTACTGGGGGAAAGGGGAAGGGAGATAATACAAGATATTTGAAATATCCCACTTTTTAATTTAAAAAATAGTATGCAGACTTTTTTGTTTTGTCCAAACAGATGGTGCATCAAATTTTATGTCCTTATAACTTTATTCATACTGATGAAGAGCTTTTAATAGCCTTTTCACATTGTAGAGATTTAATCCATGTTCTCAATGGTGACTTTTCCCATTCTAGATGGAAAAAGAAGATGGGATTAATTTTTCTAGTGTTCTAAAGTGAATGTAAATATCTTATTATAAATTAATGAGTTTTCAGATTTTTCTCTAAATATTCACTGCATTTTGACGTAGGCATTGCAATTTCTTTTGACATTACATGGGGGGTATAATATATGGTACAAGGGAAAGAATACTAGAGTTAGAGGTAGAAGAATCGAATTCAGATTCCAGCTCCACTTCTTAGTGCCTGCATGACTTTTGGCAAATCATTTTGTGACTCTTGACCTCAGTATTTTCATCTGTAAAAATAAGGGGGCTGAACTATTTGCTCTCTATGGTTACTTCTGGTTTTAAATCTATGATCTATGCTCTGATCTTCTTCATTCCAGTCTCTGTACAAGTTCTGACTACCATTGGGGAAGAAGGGTATTTGTTCCCTTTAAAGGGACATTTTGATTTTGAATCGGGAAGTTCACCTTTCCAAATTTTTTAATTAATAAAAAGTCTTGTTACACCCTCACTTTCCACTGTTTTGTCTGGAGCCGAAAAAGGGAGGGATCAATCAATCAAGATGAGTATATGCCCCAGTTCCACATGACTAGAAAACACCAAGTCAGTAGATAATCTTAGCCCATACTGGCTAAATAGGTTACTATCTAAAAATATTAGATTGTTAGTTCCTCAAAGGCTGTCTTTTGCCCTGTTGACTGACGGGCTGGCTTCAGTGACTAATGGAATCATCTGCTTGGGTATTATCTTAATCAAGATACTGTTTGTAAAAGCCTTGGCCAGAGTCTGGCACAGAGTAGGTAATTAATAAATGTGATGAGGAGGATGATATAGATGGATTGTTGATTAAGAAAATAAACAGACAAATGAAATCATAGGTCTTTGAAATATTGAAAAAGCGTGATAGACAAGAAATAGGAAGTTGATACATATGTACATAAATATTTATAGCAGCTCTCTTTTGCAGTGATAAGGAATAGGAAACCGGGGGAGCTCATCAGTAAGGGAATGGTTGAACAAGTTATGATATATGATTGTGATGTTCTTTTAGAAATGATGAAAGGGATGATTTCAGAGAAATCTGGAAAAAATTCATATAAACTGATGTCAAGTAAAGTGAACAGAGCCAGGAGCATGATGAATAAAATAACAACAATATTGTACACACAAACAACTTTGAGAGATTTAGGAATGCTGATCAATGCAGTGCCTAATTCCAAAGGATTCATCATGGACTATGCTACCATGTCCTGATAGAGAGGTAAAGGATTCAAAGTAAAGACTGAGACATGTTTGGCTTTTTTGGGTGAGACATAGCTAATGCATGAATTGGAGAGGGAAATGGCAAATCACCCCCCCATGTCTTTGCCAGGAAAACCCTATGCATTTGTTTTGTTTAAATATACATGTTACAGGAGGAGAGAAAGAAATACTATAGCCCATGAGGTCCAACTAGTGAATGAAAATTGTTCCCAAAGTTCCATAGAAATGAAGCTATCTGTCCAGTAGAATTTATTAAGTGCCTACTACATACCATACTTTGTTAAACATTGGGCATACAATTCTCGATCTCAAGGAACTTAAAGTTTGACAAAGGGAGGCAACATGTAAATAACTATGTACAAACAAGGTATATATGGGAATCCTAGGAACCACTTCATTGGTCTACACTCCGGTGGATTTGGAATCAGAGGACTAAAGTTGAATCTCAGCTCTGCTGCAAATGGTTTGTGTGATCTTGAGTAATTTCCTCAGACCCTTATTTTCAATTTGTTTTCTGTAAAGTCAATGCTGGACAAGTAAAGTCCAATCCAGAGACAGCAAGGAAGCAGTTCAAAATCAAATCCTCACACTCTAAAATAGTGTCTTTTTAGTCACATCAATCAAAGTATTTCATATCATAAAACCAAAAAATTAGTTTTTTTGGTAAGTTTCAGATCATCCTTATATTTCAGGAGATGGATACAATTGCTTCTTCTTGAGTGCTTGATTATAGTTCCAGGTCACTTCTGCTGTTTGCATATGGTTAAAATAGGGAGCATTTTACTTGATAGAGAAAACGACTTTGGTTCTGGAGTCAGCTTGCCATCTGATGATCTGATTGTTAAATTTTTATACTTATACTCAGAAATTGGCAGATAGTACAAATCAGGGTGTGATTTGCTATTTTGATATTTGTCTAGACTTAGGAAAGTGATGAGGAAAATGTTAATGATGCAGATTAAGCTTAAAAGTATGTAGTATTCTGGAGAGCAATTTGGAACTATGCTCAAAAAGTTATCAAACTGTGCATACCCTTTGATCCAGCAGTGTTTCTAGTGGGCTTATATCCCAAAGAGATCTTAAAGAAGGGAAAGGGACCCACATGTGCAAAAATATTTGTGGCAGCCCTCTTTGTAGTGGCCAGAAGCTGGAAACTGAGCCCATCAATTGGAGAATGGCTGAATAAATTGTGGTATATGAATAATATGGAATATCATTGTTCGGTAAGAAATGACCAGCCACTGGATGATTTCAGAAAGGCCTGGAGAGACTTACATGAACTGATGCTGAGTGAAATGAGCAGGACCAGGAGATCATTGTATACTTCAACAACGATACTGTATGAGGATCAGTTCTGATGGACGTGGCCCTTTTCAGCAATGAGATGAACCAAATCAGTCCAATGGAGCAGTAATGAACTGAACCAGCTACACCCAGCAAAAGAACTCTGGGAGATGACTATGAACTACTACATAGAATTCCCAATCCCTCTATTTTTGACCACCTGCACTTTTGATTTCTTTCAAAGGCTAATTGTACACTATTCCAGAGTCCAATTCTTTTTGTACAGCAAAATAACTGTTTGGTCATGTATTCATATATTGTATTTAATTTATGCTTTAATATATTTAACATGTAGTGGTCAACCTGCCATCTAGGAGAAGGGATGGTGGAAAGGAGGGGAAAAATTGGAACAAAAGGTTTGGCAATTGTCAATGCTGTAAAATTACCCATGCATATAACCTGTAAATAAAAAGCTATAATAAAAAAAAAGTATGTAGTATTGTAGTGGAGAAGGGGAGAGTCAACTGTTAAACATTTACCAACATACCTAGTACTGGTTGTGTATCTATGTGAAAATCACTTAATTTCTCAATAGTCCCATGCAATTCTGTAAGACTCTTAAATTGTTAAAGAATTACTAAAATGTTTTGGTTAAAAGAATTTAGTCCCTGGGAATTCCCATAGCAGAGACCAAAATTCAGTCGACCTCAACCTTTCCCCCATAACAGGAAACTTTATACAAATATCTGTATTAGTCAGTGTGTTGTGGGTAGACTTTATGTTCTTTATCTTTTATTTTTATATGACCTTCATTTCCAAATGAGAACTATTCAGCAAAACTACCCAGTGTACAAAGTTGGACAAAATGTATCATGTTTCACACCCATTGCCCTCCACTTCTGCAAAGAAATAAAGAAGTTGTATTTTCTAGCTTGTTCTTCAGAGCCATACTTTGTCCTTATAATTACTATAGAGAGAGAGATGAATTTGTCCTCAATCCTGTGCTGTCTGATTCATTCCATTGCTACTTGATGCCATTTTTTTCTCCATATATCTGTCCAGATCCATGAATTGAAGTTTCAGGTCAATTCTTCAGTATGCTCAGAAAATGAGAAAAAAAATGGCATCTTGGTGGGTCTCTCAGAAAGAGTAAAGCATGATTCTCACCAAGATTGGAACCTTGACATCATGATCAAGATGTACCAGTTTTCTGCAATATTTATCTTTCTACCTAGGCATTGGGCAATTGAATTATTACCACCCCAAATCAGGTCAGAAGTGATATGTTTTCAGATACACATACACAGTGAAGTCACATCCTGGATGGCTACCTTGGGTTTGGGTAGCCATGTGTGTATCTATATGACATGGAGAAAATGGTCTTCAGTGATGCAGTTTTATGTCATTTTATCGTGATTTTGAGTAGTCAG
The DNA here is from genome assembly GCF_902635505.1 of Sarcophilus harrisii. Lineage (NCBI taxonomy): Eukaryota > Metazoa > Chordata > Mammalia > Dasyuromorphia > Dasyuridae > Sarcophilus > Sarcophilus harrisii. The sequence goes on from NC_045430.1 coordinate 72,156,055, forward strand.
GGTGATCTTACAACATTCTCATGAGGCACTGGGGATTTCTTTGGGCTTTGGATGCAGAATAAAATGTTGAATTAGAATGTCTCCAAAGTTGCTTGCTAGCTTCAAAATCACAGAATTTCAGATTTGGATCAGAATTACAGATTAGTTCAACACAGACCCTAGAGAGAGTATCAGACGGTCCCTTCACTCAGCATCAGTTTATCCACATTTCTCTGAAACTGTAACTTTTGTCATTTTCTCATGGCACCATAATATTCCATTATGTATTTATTCTACTATGGTTTGTTCAGCTATTCCTCAATTAATAGACATTCTACCTTTACTTTCTAGTTCTTTTCTCTAATAAAAATGAACCCAATGGTAATTATAATGATTAAGTGTGGTCTGCAAGAAAAGATGGAGAAAAAGCACCTCCCTTTCTTCCAGTGCATACCTAACCAATACTCATCATATCTCTACTTGAAGACCTGAAAAACAAACATAACCTTTAAAGGCCACACTTTTTCCATTTTCTAATAACTCCACTTGTCAGAAAGTTTTTTCTGATATCAAGCCTGAATTTGATAGGACGGCTGCTTCCTTAGAAAGAAGAAGCTTCTCTCATGTGAGTCTTTGCTATCTGTGCCCTAATACACTCAACAGAAAAATACTTAATAAATTACTCAGGATTTCATTAATATCAAACATCAGGGAGCATGATGGGTCTTTCCATTTAGAGTGCTATTGATTACATTAGGCCCCTTTAATATCATCATGTCCTCTGTGCTTGCATTATATTTTCTAGGAAAAATCTTTGTCTCTATAGCTGGCTGACCTCATCTCTTTTGGGTTAGTAAGTTGAAACAAAGCATTTAAAAATCTGTGTCTAAGGAATGAACATCCTCATATTACCTTTCATAGCTTTAGTTACTGGAAGAAGAGATATGTGATACCAGATTGAAATCTGTTAGAAATGTTATAGCAGAAACACCCTAATTATCACTGGAGGAGTATTTCTGTTCAACTTTGGCAAAATGAGATGAAGAGTAGCTGTGATATATATATATATATATATATATATATATATTATCCAGAGAATCAATGGGGATTTTGCAGTAATAATTATGATCACAATAGTAGTATAACTTTGTGGTAGTTTTGACTTAGCAATTTTTAAAGGGAAAGAATTGGAAAGAAAAAAATATTGTGTCTACAGTATATCAGGTACTGTTAAACACTTTACAAATATTATCTCATTTGATTCTTACAACCTCTCTGAGGAGATAATATGCTATTATCATCCCCATTTTTCATATGAGAAAACTGAGGTGTGCAGGTTAAGTGATATAGCCAGAGTCATCCAAGTAGGAAGTATCTGAAGCTGAACTTGAAGTTTGGCCTTCCTGACTCTAGGACCAGTGCCTTTAGGAATAGAAGATCTCTTTTTGTGGTGGCTAAGAATTGGAAATTGATTGGAATTATGCTCAAAAAGTTATCAAACTGTGCATACCCTTTGATCCAGCAGTGTTCCTACTGGGATTATAGCCCAAAGAAATCTTAAAGGAGGGAAAGGAACCCACATATGCAAAAATGTTTGTGGCAGCCCTTTTTGTAGTGGTGAGGAACTGGAAAATGAATGGATGCCCATCAATTAGGGAATGGGTGAATATGTTATGCTATATGAATGTTATGGAATATTATTGTTCTGTAAGAAATGACTAACAGGATGATTTCAGAGAGAACTGGAGAGACTTACATGAACTGATGCTGAGTGAAACGAGTAGAACCAGGAGATCATTGTACATGGCAACAAGAAGATTATATGATGATGAATTCTGGTGGACGTGACTCTTTTCAACAATGAAGTGATTCAAGCCAATTCCAATGACCTTGTGATGAAGAAAGCCATCTATATCCAGAGAAAGGACTGTAGGAACTGAGTGTGTATCACAACATAACATTCTCACTCTTTTTATTGTTGTTCATTTCCATTTTGTTTTCTTACTCATTTACTTTCCTTTTTGGTGTGCTTTTTCTTGTGCGACAAGAGAATTGTATAAATATGTTTATACATATTGGATTTAACATATTTTAACATGCACAACATATATTGGATTGATTGTCATCTAGGGGAGGAGGTAGGGGGAAAAGGGGGAAATCTGAAATACAAGGCTATGCATGGGTCAGTGTTGAAAAATTATTCTTGCATATGTTTTGAAAATAAAAAGCTTTTAAAAAATCGGTTATTGAGGGGATACCCATCAATTGAATGTGCTGTAGTATATGTTTGTAATGGAATACTATTGGGCTTAAGGATTTTCAGGAAAATCTCGAAAGACTTACATGAACTGATGCAAAATGAAGTGAGCAGAACCAGGAGAACATTACACATGGTAACTGCAATACTGTACAATGAATAAATGTGCACGACTTAATTATTCTCAGCAATACAATGCTAAGACAAGACAATACTAAAGGATTCATGATTAAAAATACTATTCTCCGCCAAAGAAAGAGCTGATGATATCCGAATGTATTCAAAGCATACATTAAATTAATTAAAGCATACTATGTTTTCCATAGAACTTATTTTAAACACAGAACTTACTTTAAAAATGTTAAACCTGTTTTTACATGTAATTGAGGAGAAAATAAAATATTATTTTTTAAAGAAAGGAATAGAAGCCACATTTTAAAATCTATTAAAAATAGGACAGCCTACTTTTATTATTTTTATTTTTTATAGACAGAAATATAAAATAAATTTTGAGGAAACAGTTAAGCTTTGGAGTAAGATACATGCCCTCTTACATAGAGCCAAAATTCTAGCTTATTGTAAGAAATCAAGTTGTCTGGCTTAATTGACTTTTGCCTGGCACCCATGATTGGTGATGGTTTAGAATTAGAGCTCAATTGTCTTTTGCAATTTGCCATGCATTTTCATAATCATATTTCTGACTGCTTCATAGTATCATAGAATTTCAGAAGTAGAAAGTTTGTTACCTTTTGATGAAATATTCATCATTCAATCCATCAGTTCAATCCATGCCCAAAACATAATCTTAATCACCTCACACAGTACACCTTTATTTGGAGACTTCTAGTAGGTGGGGTCTTTCCGGGTGGGACAACCCTATTACATTTTTGGTAGAGTTCTAATGGTTAGGAAATAACAGTTTTATCCTGCATTTATTGCTTTCACTTCTTAATGGAAATATTATTTGGAATTTTTAATATTAGGCATCATTCACATAGCATGTCTAGAATAGCCATATGCACTGGGAAGAATCACTTTCCTTTTCTTATCCCCTGGATTTATTCTTCCCAAATCCCATTTTACTAGTCACATAGCTTGGAGAGTTAGAAGACTGTTTCTTCAAGTAAAATGAAGGATTAATGAATCTTACATCTATCTTGCTCTTGCTTCCTAACATCCTTTGGGTGCCCCATTTGCCTGTAGGCCCTACAGATTTTTGGTATTGTTGACTGACCTACTGACATAACTCAACGACCCCTGGACCTTAGCGTTTGCTCTTCCACTTAATTATTAGGATATCTGACTTTTTCCATCCACCTACCCCTAAACTTTCTTTTATATGCTTTCTTGCTGGATGAGAGTGAAAGTCTTTGAGAACAAGGACTTCTGATTTTCAATTTGTATCTCTAGGACTTAGCATAGTGCTTGGCACATACTAAGCGCTTATTAAATCCCTTTTTCATTCATTCATATAAAAAGGCATATAGCATCTACTTTATTCTTTAATGTTGCAGATATTTAGGAATAAGTATAGGATTTACTAACTCCAGTTATAATGATGCATTTTCCAGTAATTTGGAAACATGGTCAGGCAGAAAAACATAAAAATATTTTACCCAACTCTTATAAATTATATGTGTTCCTGGCCTTCAGTAGGTTTCTAAAGATCACTACCTTTTATGATCTTTACATTTTCAAGAATTCCTGCTGCTTCTCTCAATTGATTTAGGAATAAATTATATTTTCATACATACAGTTTGGAATGTACAAATGGGCTGTTTTTCCTAACTTCATTTTTAAGTCAGTTGTTTGGAACTTGAGGGCAATTTTCCCACAGAAATAAGGCTATAAATAGTGGTTAGATTCCCAGGCCACCCCATAAAAACTTATTTATTTAACTCATTATATGCCTAAAGTATAATACTAAGTTTTAGAAATCTGTTTAGAAAAATGTGTAACAATATTTCTATGGAAAAACACCTTTTGGGTTTCAAATTGGAGTATTAAGAATGCCCACCTCCCCATTGCAGAGGTGATACCCAGAGGTCTCTTTCTACTCTTTCTAACTCCTGGCAGTCTATTTTCCAGTTCCAATCTGCTGGTGACTTGGATCAGAGATTCCCAAGATCTGGTGGTGGTTTAACCCTTGTAGGATCTAGAATAAGTAAAGAGAATAAATTATAGGAAATCCAATGGGTTGGGGAAATAAAGAGACTGAAGGCATGGTGATATGAATTATTATTCAGTTTTGTTGTATTCTTCATGATCCTATTTGGGGTTTCCTTGGCAAAGATACTTTAGTGTCTTTGCCATTTTCTTCTCCAGTTCATTTTACAAATGAGAAAACTGAGGCAAACAGGAGAAGGATTTGATCACAGTCACACAGCTAGTAAGTGTCTGAGTGAGGCTGGGTTTGAACTCAGGTTGTGCTCCCTGTATCAGCTGTGGCCAGATCCTTGACATATTCCTTATTTTCCAAGATGGCCCAGATTTTGGCTTTTCTGTCTCTATTTTCATCACCTGTGACTTTCAGTCAGGAAGTTTTGTTGCTATTTTTCAATTAGCTGCCATGGTACAGAATGTAGTTTCTACCTTACTCATCTGTCCTTGAAGCTAGAACATGGTGCACTTTTGAAGGGTTTTCTAAGAATTTGTACTTTTTGCAACAACTGTTAGTAACAAGGTTCCCTCCTACATTTTCTTTTTCATGCTTTGCGTAGGCTATGTATGAAGAGACAGAAACTCTTATGGTTCTAATCACCCAGGGGGGTTCATGGATGAGGGACAATCTGTCCCTGAAAACTCCAAAGAGTTTACTGCTGAGGGAAGGCTGGCCTGGCATCTGTATTGTGTGGTCCTCCAGCTCAGAACCCCTGTCCCTGCTCTGAGTCTGAGCTCCTCTCTTCTTGGGCTAAATTAACCTTTCATGTAACAAAATACCACAACTCTATGAATGGTGGTCTTAGAGTTTGAATTATGACTCATTCATACAATCTGAACAGTTATGGAAATATTAGACTCTCTTATACCCACTCCATCCTTATACTTGATGCTGAAATAATGCTTCCTTTTAAAGTAATGGATAGGGGTCTCTCTCTCTCTCTCTCCCTCCCTCCCTCCTTCGTTCTTTCCCTCCTTCCCTCCCTCCCTCCTTCTCTCTCTCCCTCTCTCTGTCTCTCTTTTTCTCTCTTTTCTCCCCCCTCTCCTTCTCCCTCTCGCTCTCTGTCTTTTTTCTTTCCATCCCTTTCTCTTTCTTCCTTTCCTCCTTCTCTCCTTCCCCCCTTCTCTCTCCCTTCCTCTGTATCTATTTTTGTCTTTCTCCTTTCTTCTCTTTCTTTCCCTCTATCTCTCTGTCCCTCTATCTCTTTTTCTCTTTTTCTTTTCCTGTCTCCATCTTTCTCTGTCTACACACACACACACACACATACACACACACACACACACCCTATAAATTTTGATAACTAGGACAAATAGTTCAGTTTTGTTGGTCAGCAGCTTTAAAAATTTTTATAATAACAAATTAAATAGTATAAGCATACAATTAAACAGCAAAAATCCAAATTCTTTGTGACAGTTAAGGTACCCAGGAAAGGACAATGGAAAAGTAGGAGGCAAAAGACTACATTGGAAAATAGAAAAACTTATATTCTCCCTTGAAGGAAAAAGGGAGAGAGGAGAAGACAGTTTCCATTTTGTCATTTTGGTCATCCCTTGGTCAGGAACAAAGATCATTGCTTGTCAACAGTTCCTAGGCTAGTCACAACCACTGTTTATCCCCACCTGCCTAGCCTTAGCTTCCATGGCTACAGGAGCTTTCATCACCTCTGGTGGGTAGCTCCTCTGAAGTTTCCTATAATGATTTCCTCTTCCTTCCCAGAAGTCCATTCAAGTTAAAACTCAGTCAAAATCATCAAACTCTAGGAACCTGGGAAAGTCTGCCAGATCAAGGTGCCAGATTTCTTCCCATTCCCCAAGTTATCATGATAATACCTATGAACATGGCCAAGTTGCATTACATAGATCAGTGGCTCTCAAAGGTTTGTTCTCGGTATCTTTATGTTATTAAAATTATTGGAGGGGTATCCAAATAATTTTTGTTTTATGTGGATTATATTTATAGATACCATACTAAAATCAAAAATGGATTTCAGAGACCCCTAGGATTCTCTGGACCACACTTTGAGAGCCACTGAATAGATGATGTAGTGGCTGTCTTAAAAAAAAAATTAACTAAGCAAGCATTTATTGAAGAAGAAACCATCCTGGGCACTGGGGAATACAAAGAGAAAAAAAGAAACAGTCTCTGTACTCAAGGAAGATATGTTTTATCAGGAGAGATAATATATCTGTCTACACACACACACACACACACACACACACACACAATAAGGGCACTAATAGCTAGTGGGGATCAGGAAATCTCTCCATATAGAAGGTGGGATTTGAGCTGAGATTTTAAGGAAACAAGGGATTCTGAGGTGAGGAGGCAGTTTATTACAGATTTGAGAGGTAACATGTGCAGAGATGGGATGTCATGTTGGAGGAATGCCTGTTTGGTCAGAGAGTATGTGGAAATAAGATTTATCTGCATCTCATAGAACAGCCAGGCTTAGAGAGCTTCCAGGACATTTTGTCACAGAAGTTGAAAGGATACCTCTGGGAGAGATAGGAGGCCTGGGGATGTTGCCTTTGAGACAAGAACTAGTAAAGGAAGAAATACTGAGAAAGAGGGCAAGAAGGAAAAAAATTAGCTGAGGGGATCTATTTTTTTTCTTCTTCTCCCTTGCTATTACCAATCCCCGGGGTTAACTCCAAGGTAGTAAGTAGAAGGGAACAGAATTTTGATTAGAGGTCCTGAGTTAGTAGTGGGATCTGCAGTCAGAAAGAAAAATGAGAGGGAAGGGAGGGATACCAAGTGCTATCCCCTGGGAGGGTAGAGATATTCAGTTTTTGGTTATCTAGCTGGAGTTTCTCTTCCAGGGTTGCCATTCTTACATATCCACATTTGCAGGCATGCGTGTATGTTTGTGTGTGTGTGTGTGTGTGTGTGTGTGTGTGTGTATAATCAACCTATAAATAGATGTGTATTATTTAACCTATATCAGATTACTTGCTATCTTGCAGAGGGAGGAGATAAGGAAGGCAGAGATAAAAAATTGGAATACAAAGTCTTACAAAAATGAATGTTGAAAACCATCTTTATATCTATTTGGAAAAATAAAAACAAAAAACTATTAAATTTTTTTGAATAGATGTGTAGGGCAAATAGGTGGCACAATGGATAGAGCACCAGCCCTGAAATCAGGAGGACCTGAGTTCAAATCTGGTCTCAGACACTTAATATTTCCTAGCTGTGTAATCCCAATTGTCTCAGAAAAAAAATGTGTATATGTCTTGTTAAGACATATCTATGGCAATATGAAGCATCTTTAGTTTTTAATAATAATAGTATTAATTATTATTAAATTATTAATTTATATGTCCATATACATTATATATTTGTTTATATGTTTGTTTTGTATATTGAACATATAAAATATATATAATTTATATATTTATATACATTAAAATTCTAATAATTATACTACAATTATCACAACATGGAGATTAATGATCTGGAAAACCCATATAAAATTTTTTGGCCCTCCCTTCATACCAGAAAAGTCTGAATTATTATGATATTTAAAATATAAAATATGTTGATATCATACAATATTCTACCTAGATTTCATGCATTTCTGAGTTTTTAAACTTTTTCTGTGTTGTCCTTTACATATTGTCTGCAGTTCCTGCAAAACTGCTCTAAAATTCCTATTTAGTTTCTCATGCTGACTTGTGGTGTATTGAAACTGTGATGGGGAAAATCGTGATATGAAAGGATAACCAATATTTACTTGATACTGCTATTATATTTGTAAAGGGTCTTACGTTAAAAAAAACAAACACAGTTAGAAATGCAACTACATATGGCAAGGTACCATTGAACTCTCTTATTTCCTGGCTTTTAACTTGTTCACTATGTGCACAGCACAAAAATCATGATACATTAATGTACTGGTTGTGTCTCTATTTGTAAATGTCAATCCCAGATCATCTGTGATGAATCACTTCTTTATGGAGATTAAATTAATTCTAAGGAAAACACAGTTCATTAATTTTGAACCATGTTCACAAAGCTAAGCTTAGTGGCAAAGTAAGCAGCAAGATCCATGTGGTGTGTGATTTCAGGGTTTCACTGAGTTGCCCTCTACCCCCAAACACCCTTCTACATAAGTAGTCTGCTGATGCATGGAATTCCATCATCAGGGGGATAAAGCATTTGATTCCATTAAAAAAAAAATCAGAGATAAGGTTTAAAATGCAAATACTCTAGCAAGAGCAGGTACCTTGATTTATATTCACCTTAAAGGAAAAAGAAAAAGAAAAGATAAATTTTATTTGATCCTTTCTGGAAAGCAGGAGTTCACTGGGGAAGTTGGGGGGAGGTGTGAAGTTTCATTAGAAAAGAATGCTGATGCAGAAATAGTAGGGATGATGACTATAGACAATTGCCTTCTTCATATAGTTTTCCCCAAGAACTGGTTATTCCCATTTAGCATCTTTAGACTTGCTGGTATTCCAATGCAATTCTCTTTGGCATTTAATCTATCTTCACTCATGCTCTAGGAAAGCATTCTAAGTTCTTCAATTTGTCCTTATAATTGCTTTTACAGGAAAAGTTCTTCAGTAACCTGGTCAAGATGTTATATACCCAGAGAACAATTGTACGTGTTTGATATTGCAGTGATCTGCAGTTATTAGTTTACAAGTTTTACTAATTGAATCTCAGAATTAGTCAACCATCCTTTTACCAAGATCAGATTTATCTAGAAGAGTGAATGATTCGAAGTATCCACCAATCTTGTCTATCAAATTTCTTCTTTTAAGAGCACGAGGTAACACAAACCTAGGTAATGCAAAGTTTTTATTCCTTGTTTCTTGTATTTTAAATGAATTCTCTTGTATTTGGAAATATATTTCTGTGTTATTTGTAACAGTGACAGAAAATTTTTATTGGTTGTCATGCATGATGAAATTTCTTTCCATAATCATTTTGTAGGCCTAATAGGTGCATTGGAGACCTTTTTCTTATTAGATGGCCCAATTTCTATCAGCCTAACTTAAATACATGACCTTATCAGTAAAATCTCTACAATAATACTCATAATCAAATGTCATACAGTAAAACCAACATTTTGTTAGAACTCAAGTTCAATGAACTTTCCTGGCCTTATTCAAAACTAAATGCAAATTGCTTTGTTTGAGTTAGAATTGTAAATTCAGGCATGTCATACAATTCAAATTCTACTGGTCCTGTTTGTTAGAATAGCTTAACCCCATGCTGTAAGTTTATTTTATGTGTTCCTTTTATTATTTTCTCAGGATGATTAAGGATCTAACAGACACCCTTTCCACCAACACAGATATTGAAACACTAGGATCATAAATTTAGAAATAGAAAAAACTTTTGAGGTCATTTTAGGGCCAGAGATATCAAACTTGGAGGTCTCAAAATTCCTTAGTACAACTGAAACAGATTAAAATATAATTGGAAAATGTTTAACAAAATCAATAAAAAGACAGTACAACGCTAATCTAGTCTAGCTTTCATATTTTACAATTAAAGAAACTGAGCCCAGAGAGATAAGTGATTTGCTCAATGACATAGAGTGTAAAGATTGGAGTGTTGGAATTTGTACCTAGTTCTCATAACTTTAACTCCATCATTCTTTCTCTGATGTCCTCTAGTTTTAATCTTCAAGAGATATATCTGCTTAACTGTAGGGAAAGTAGAGGGAATGAAAAGAGAAAAATAAAATAAAATAAAAAATGCATAACAGGGAACAAAAAATAATCTACAAGGAAGCAAAGAAAAAATGACAGCCTTGAATATAATCTATTCTGTTATTATATATGCTTTCTTGAAATGGAAATTTATTGTTACATGTTTTGAATCCTCCTTGATGTTCTGCTGGGCACATAACAATGTTTTGTTTTATTTTCCTTTTCTTTTTTTCTATTTTGTACTTAATTTTAAATAAATATTTTTTAAAGAGATGCTGTGTCCAAAAACATAACTTATTCTGTGGCCAACTAGGTGATGAATTTCTTCAAATTCAACCAGACTGTTCCTCAGACGACAGACTACTGGAAATCTTTACAGCTTGGTCAGAAATAGTAGGGCTTTTATTCCACTGGAATAGTTTTTGAGAACTCAGGCTCACCTTTCAGAAAGCATTGGAGTGTTCCTTTGCTATATTCTGTAATAATTATAAAAGCCGACATTTCTATAACTCTTGTCAGATTTTTTGGTTGTTGTCCATTTGTTTTTGTCATGACCAATTCTTGTGAGGGTTTTCTTGGCATAATACTAGAGTAGTTTTCTATTTTTTTTGCTCTATTTCATTTTATAGATGAGGAAACTGAAGCAAGTTCTTGTCTCTGGGTCTCTGTCTCTGTCTGTCTGTCTCTCTCTCTCCTTTCTTCCCATCCCCTATTTCTCTCTCCTTCCCTTCTTTTCTCCCTTCCTCCCTCCTTCCCTCCCTCCCTCCCCCTCTCTGCCTCTCTGTCTCTCTTAGGGTTCAGTGACTTGCCTGGAGTCCACAGCTAGTAAAGTGTCTGGAGCCCAATTTGAACTTGGTCCTTCTGACTTTATACCCAGGGAACAATTGTACGTGTTTGATATTGCAGTGATCTGCAGTTATTAGTTTACAAGTTTTACAAGGATTAAGTGACTTGCCTAGGGTCATACAACTAGTAAATGTCTGAGGTCAAATTTGAACATAGAAAGCTGAATCTTCCCAACTCCAGACCCAGCACATTGTTCACTGTACCACTTGACAGACTACAAGTGTTTTATGTTTTTTTTTTTCCATTGGATTCTCACAATAACCCTTTCAATTATGGCAGAAATGTTGTTTTCATCACCATTTTACAAAGAGGAAACTGAATCCAGTTGAGTATATAACTTGATAGTCATTTAGTGCTCTTTACTAAATTGGACCCAAAGTCTAGGCTCTTTGCTCTATGTCATGGAGGACACACCTCCTTACTCATAAATTCATGCCCCTAATTCCAACATTTGTCTGTCCTTGTGGGAATTCCTCCTCTATCTCATCACCTTCCCTTTGTTCTGCCAAAGTATCATTTCTATTCCAGAAAGAACATTTCTTTTAAAATGTAGCAAATTTTTATTTATCCCAAATCCACATGACCATCAAATGATAATATATTTTTAAATACTATGCAATGGAAAATTCATTGGCTCTGAAATCAGAAAGCCTGTCTCTGTGTAATTTGGACCAAACCATCACTGGTCTTGGTTTCCTCGTTTGGACTAAGTAATCTCTGAGGTCCCTTATATCTTTAATTCTGTGATAATTAATATTTATAATAGTGATACCACAACACTATAAAAGGAACGTGTGTGCACTCATTGCACTCAAACAGCCTCTCTGAGGCTAAGGTGCAATGAGGTATCATTTATTTCTCTGTTACTTGTGCTAATTTTGGTTGACAATTGACTCCAAGGAAACAGAGGTTCTGCATCAGCCCATACTATGCTGTATGTATGTGGAGCCACCAGTTACTATAAATGGAGAAATTTTGAATGCTGTGGTTAAGTTCACTTGCTTCACACACTCATTGCCAAAGCCAGCTCAACTTTTGAGAGGCTCTGAAGGAAAGTGTGGGAAAGAAGAGGTATTAGACTGCCCGCCATGGTGAAGGTCTAAGAGCTCTTGTGCCGACCTCATTATTGTATACCTGTGAAACCCAGACACCAGCACCACGCCAGGCAACCAATTGTTTCCACTTGAATTGTCTTAGGAAGATTCTGAAGATCACCCGGCAGAGTGAGATACCAGACACTGAAGTCCTTCTCAAACTAAACTCTGATGGGTTTCAAATACCAAACATACACTTGCCTAAAAGATTATTTTACAGAGAATTTGCACAAGACAAGTACTCAAATGGAGGTCAGAAAAAGTAACTCAAGGTCTCTCTGAAGAGCTTTGAAATCAATGGTGTGACTTGGGAGACACTGCTGGAGGACTACCCAACCCTGTGTTCCCACATCAAAGAAGGCATGGTGCTCTATGAATGAAGGAGAATTGTCGTAGCTCAAAAGAAATGTGAAATGTGAAATGTACAAATTTAGAGACATCTCACCCCCAAATGTTCATGTGGACTATCTGTGCCCAACCTGCGGTAGAACCTTCTCAGCACATTGGTCTGATCAGCCACAGTCAAACACATTGTACCTTAATCTGGACATAGTGAGGTTATTTTGTTCCTCTTCAAGAGTAAAGGATAACAACCAAGAAAAGCAACCAAAAGAGTGGCTAAAAAAAGAGTTTGAATTATGTTTTGTGTTAATTTACAATTAAATGTATTTTGTTCTGATTTCCTAAACAATTATTGTATACTAGGTAACTTGAATGCTTACTAGAACTCTACATCCCTCAACTATTCCTGATTAAAAAAAGTGATTGTGCCCATAATATGTGAAAGATTCTTTAGAGTTTTCATGAACTTCCAAAAAAGAGAAATATTATTCATATCATATGTGTATCAGATTGTGTGTATTTAATCAAAAAAGAGGAAAGTGAGGGACATAGCAGGGAAATCTTGTTCTTTAGACTAGTCTTGGTTCTGTGATTTGATTAGTTTGGACCACAGGACATGATTATTTAATAGTGATAAAGCATAGGTAATATCAGTGAGAAGACTTAATTGCTTGAGAAAGAAATAGAGAGCACAGTGGATATACCAAGCATCAACCCAGGAGTCAGAAGGGCCAAGTTCAAATTGGGCTCCAGACACTTTACTAGCTGTGGACTCCAGGCAAGTCACTGAACCCTAAGAGAGACAGAGAGGCAGAGAGGGGGAGGGAGGAAGGGAGAAAAGAAGGGAAGGAGAGAGAAATAGGGGATGGGAAGAAGGGAGAGAGAGAGACAGACAGACAGAGAGAGAGACAGACAGAGACAGAGACAGAGAGACAGAGACAGAAACACAGAGAGAGTTAGAGGGACACACACACACACACACACACACACACACAGAGAATTTAGATAAGACATTCAAGAACATTTTCAGGCATGTATAACTGACTTCTTTCTCCAGCCTTCCAGGATTCTAGTTGGGACTTAAACAATGGAAATGTACAGAGAAAAAGGGTATAGAAGGAGATTCTGGTTCCACATAAGTTACTATGGGATTTACATGGTAGAACTCCAGGGTCAACTTCATTTAAAAGGCTTAATGAATTTGCAAGTGGTTGAATCATATTGAACCACCACACCTCCAACTTTGCTCAGCATGTATTACTCAGCTTTCAAACTTAAATTTATTGGGGTTTGGATAGTTAATTTTTTTCAATAAAAATTGAGGTAATTTTCTTTCCATCTACCTTTTCTTTGAACTGGAGTGTGGGGTAAGGTGGATGAGGTTTTAAGTGCAAGGAATATCATGATACCATGGTGAGTTTGCACCTTTAAAGAAATGTCTGATGATTGCTTCTAACCTTCAGTGAAAATCTCCTGGACTTTCATGTCTTGATGTATTTAGGATAGGAAACGGAACCTGTGATTTCATTAGTATCAGGAACTCCTGGTTAGCAAAGAAGCTCCTTCTAATGCAGGTAGTCGTCTCTGTGCGACTTAACAGTCTTGTGCCTAGAATATTGGTAGGCTTAAGTGACTTACCTGTCCAAAGGTCATGAAGACAGTATTTGTCAGAGGTATAGCATGAATCTAGGTCTTTCTCATTTCAGGAACAGCTCTCTAGCCATGATATTCCAGCTGTCTTGATGTATTTAGGCTTTATGTATTCTTTATATATCGTTAAAGGTATCAGGAATCCGATGTGTTGCAGCATAAAACAGCTGGAAATAACCAACATGTAATTAAATTCAGCTTCTTCCTTTCTGTATCTCCCCACCTAGACAAACATGTATTCACATCCTCAGCACTTTGCACAATTCTTGGTACATAGAAAGTGCTTAATTAATGTTTATTATTCATCTGGTCATCCCTCTGTCATCTGCTTTCCTCACTGTTCTTGCAGCACCCTTTCAGTTAGGTATTTTCCTCAGTTATTGCTGCTTGTTTGTAGTATTTTACTCCTTGCGGGAAGAAATTTGCAATTTTTTTCTTTGCTTCCCCAATGGCTGGTTCAGTGGTACAAAGTAAATATTTGCTAGTTATCTTTCATCTTGTATCTCCCTTTTCTCAGCTAAATTCCTTGGAAAATGTCATCTTACTTTCTGCTAAGGTCTCTATCTCACATTAGTAATTTAGGCGTTATATATTTTTTAATAAATGTAACTATCATTTAAGTGAAACTGCTCTTTGTGAATTTTTGCAATGTGAAATTTAATGGCCTCTTGGATACTGTCAATTCTCTGGATTTTTGTGACACTGGAGGGAGAGGAAGAATAAATATTATGTTATATATTGTCATATGTAATATATATTATATTATGTTATATTACATTATGTTGTATTATATTACATTATACTATATTAATTATATTGTATTGTATTATATTATATAGCAACAGGCAATTTGCTAAGCACTTTATACAAATATTATTTCATATAATCCTCACAACAATCTAAAGACTAAGTGCTATTATTATCTCCATTTTATAGTTGAGAAAAATGAGGCAAATATAGGTTAAGTGTCTTGCCCAGCTAGTAAGTGTTTGTGATTAGATCTGAATTCAGTTGTTCCTGACACTAGTCTCTGTGCTGTAGCTACTGACCACCAGCTGCTCTGATCCTGTTTGGTTCTCTTTGATTTTGTCCAGCAATTCCACCTATAATAACTGTTTAAAATGGGAAGGGGGTATGTCCCCACTCCATATTGTTTTAATAGTTTCCTATTTGGTCTCCCTACCCTTCTCTTTTTTAGAAAATCATGAAAACTCTAAGGAATCTTTCATGTTTGGTACCTAATTACTATGGACAATTAGACTACCCACCTTTTTTTTTTTTTTTTTGCTAAGGCAATTAGGGTTAAGTGAATTGGCCAGGGTCAAACAGCTAGTAACTATTAATTGTCTGAGGCTGGAAAACTACCCACGTCTTGCTGGGGATTGTTCAACAAAATTTTGAGGTAGTTTAGTGACTCAATGAATAGAGCCTCAGATACTTTGGAGCTGTGTGACCCAGGACAAGTCACAACCTGTTTGCCTCAGTTTCCTCAACTGTAAAATGAGGAAAAAGAAATTACAGACCACTTTAGTAGCTTAGCCAAGAAAACTCTATGAATAGAATTGGCATGTAATGGTCCACTGTGTCAAGAAGAGTCAGACATGACTGAACAATTGACTAATAATAACAGAAACAACTTCTCCCCAGCCAATCCATCCTCCATACAGTTGCCAAAGGGATTTTTTTCCAAAGTGCAGGTCTGGTCTATGATTTTCTCTTCTGCACTGCATGTAAACTATTAGTCCTGCTTGCTGTGTCTCATACAGTTACTCTCCATCTCCTCTCTCTGTCTTTTACACTAGTTGTTCTGCCATCTTGGAGAGTTCTCCTTAAATGCTGCCTCTTAGTGGAGTCTCAGGTTAGCATCTTCTTCAGGTATACTTTCCCAGTCCTATCTTCCCAGCTGCTGGTGCCCACCCTTTTTCACTTTCTTTATGCCTTACAGATATCTATGTGTGTGTATCTAATCCATTAGAATGGAGGCTTCTTGAAGGGAAAAACTGTTTAGCTTTTATCTTTGTAACCTTAGGACTTAGCACTTGACACCTGGTGGGCAATTATTAAATGCATGTTGCTCGATTGATTTAATTGATTCAAAGTGGAAGACATTGTGTTATCATGTAAAAAGAACTGAATTTGGAATCGAATATTTGGATTCAAATTCTGACTTCAGCATTTTAACTATGGGCAAAGTCCCTTGAATTCTATAAACCTCATTGTCCTCCTCTGTAAAATATGTAATGATTGGTTCAAGATAAGGGTGAATTGAGATCTATCACAGATCAGACATGCTGAAATGTCCAGTATAACTTTTAGACCAGCTACCTCTCAAGATTGTTATGAAGAAAGCATTTTGACTAATTATAAGTCCTACATAAATATAAGATCTTATTATTTTTCTTCTTTTCATATTGAGTCCTATTCATTGTCTCTTTTTTAGAGAATATTTTGGCTGTTTCTGTGACAGCCTCATTTCATTGCTAGCCTCTCTATTCCAGAAGATCACATTTGCAAGTAAACACAGCAAGAGCACTTATTTCAATGCCTAATCATTGGCAAAAACGCAGCTGTGTTCATCATTGTCAATTCTGATTTGTATGATATACCCATCGAAACATACCTCTGGGTGCATATGCACATCTAATTACAACATTAAAACTAATAATAGCTCTATAAACCACTGCAGGCAACCATCTAAGCAAACAGCTGGCAATTTCATTGTGTTCTAAAGACAGACAGACAAATCTGGTTTTTTAAGTAGGGGGCTTGAATAAAAAAAAAATCTATAAACCCCTCTCTCAGAATACCTTGATGAGTATAGATTTGTCATAGAAACACCCAATTCAGAAAGCTTTTCTGTGATTAAAGAACTTTCAACTTAATTGGACTTGCATCAGAATAACAAAGGTAAAAGAAATTATAGCTTTCATTTGAATGTAAGGTTGGATTCAATTCCAACTAGCCTTTATCATAGCAGTTCCTAGAAATAGAATGTGATTATCAAATCAATAAGTCTAATATCTATTAAGTACCTACTATAGACCAGCCTTTGTGTCAGGTAGTGAGGATACTACTGATTGACCCCAGTGATACTAATCTAGACTTATGCTCCAAAGAGATTTCTTTAAACGGGGGGAAAAAAACTATATGCATAAAATTTTTTATAATAGCTCTTTTTGTTATGGCAAAGACCCAGAAATGAAAGGGATTCCCATCAGTTGAGGGAATAAGTGAACACATTATGTCATAATAAGTTTAATGGAATGTTACTGAGCCTTAAGAAATGATGAAAGGAAAAAAAGAAAGAAAGCAGAAATGATGAAAGGAATGGTTTTAGAAATACTTGTATGTACTGATGCAGAATGAAATAAATAAAAACAAGAAAAAAATTGAACAGTAACAGCAAATTTGTGAAGAAAGAAAAAAAAGGAAAGAGATGAGAATCACTGATCAGTGCACTCGCCAATGACAACTTCAAAGGATTTTAAATGATGAAGCTTGAATCCCTTCTTTTAACAGGGCAGTTCCTAAGCTCAAGATGAAGAGGGAGAGATAGCTTTTCTGATCATGACAAATATATAGATTTGTTTTGCTTGACTTCTTTTTCTTCCAAAGATTATGTTTTTCTTTATTTGGGGAGATAGTTTTGGTGGGGAGAGAGGAAACAGTGGGAAGGGGGAAGGAAGAAGGTTATTGAAGCATTTTTTAAAAGTGCACAGAAAGGAAGGGAAGAAAGTTAAGGAAACAGACAATCAAAAGAGTTTTGAAAGTAATACATTGAATTTATGATGTCTAATTTTAAAAAGAAGCCATCCATAAAAGAGATTTGTGGTTTCAGACATAATCATTTCTCTTTTTCTGTTTTGCTTTGTATATGGAAATATCCTTTTTTAGTATTCATTAAATTTGGAATAGAAAAATGTAAAGCACATAAGCGATTGTTGCTAAAACTTCAGTGTTGGAGAAAGTTGACTAGTAACTTGGCAAATAATATTGTTATTATTGATACTCAGAGTCCTAGCAAGTATTTCATTTTTATTGCGAATTAATGTAGGAAATTATTTTAAGCACCAGCACAAAAAAGAATGAAGTAGAATCTGAAGTAATAATACCTTTCAATCTTTTCCATTCTGTGGCTAATTTGTCTACCAATATTATCTTATTTTTCCCTTACAAGAGTTTCTCTTGGCAAGTAAGTGCTATTGTTATCCCCATTTTATAGAAGAGAAAACTGAGGGACAGAGAAGTTAAATGATTTGACCACAGTAATAAGTCCAACATCACATACAGGGTGACCATTAGCTGCCTTCTTTTAATGTTGTTCTTATTAGTCTTAGAATCACTGAAGGAAGAGCATCAACATAGCTGGTTGAAATTAGTCCATCTTCCTGTGAAAGTATTCCTGCCTCAAGGTATGTGTGGGTCATGTATCGGACACAGCTAGGTGTAAAGGAATGGCTTGTTTTGAGTCTAAGAGGTCCATTTGCCTGGTCCTGCTAAGTCATGGTCATCTGACTTCTTTGATTATGACCTATAGAGATTGATAGGGATACCCACATAGTTTAGATAAGCTGATTGATCTTATTAAGTACCTTCATTATTAAGCACATATTAAGCAGGTGATAGAAAAACCAAATCAGAAATAAAACTGTCCTTGTTCATGTGGAAACTAAGAAACAACATGTATACATAGAAGTTAATTCCAAATCTCTGTACAAGGTATATACAAATTAATGGAGAAGGGGTAGATGAGAGAGTTACTTGGTGATGGTGGTAGAAGACTAGGAATGAATGATTGACTTAGAATTCTATTTCTGCATTAGAATTATCAGAAGAATAAATAAAGTACAATTGATCATCAAGTCTTTTTTTTTTTTTTTTTTTTTTTTTTTTTTTTGAGGCTGTTGGGATTAACTGACTTGCCCAGAGTCACACAGCTAGTACATGTCAAATGTCTGAGGCCAGATGTGGATTCAAGTCCTTCAGACTCTAGGGCTGGTGCTTTATAATCAAGAGCTTTAAAAAAAATTAACATTCTTTTCTTTTAAACTTTTATATTTTTAAATTAATTAGCATTTATTTTTCTCCCTCCAACTTCCATCCTTGGAAAAGAAAAAGTGCTTAGTCAAGAAAAACAAAAATGTACTACATTTTCTTCTTGAATCTCTTGTCTCTCTACAAAGAGATGGATAGTATGGAAATGATCCTTTTATATTACAAATTACATAATACTTGCTGATCTGCCTGCCAGCGAAGGGAATTTCCTCATTGGGCATTCCATACACCAGTAGTTCTTAAAATTTTTGATATCGGAATCTATTCTCATAAGATTACTGAATATCCCCTTCAAAGCTTTTGTCTGGATTATATCTATCATTATTTACCATATTAGAAATAAAAAGACCTGGTATTATTATAAAAACAATTTTGACCTCATATAACCCTTGAAAGGACTTCTGGGACATGTATAGATTCCCTAAACACCTTTTGAGAACTGCTGCCCAACTCCAGTGAAATTTTCAAACTAGACAATTTATTGAAGGCCAACTGAATTCAAGGAATTATGCTAACTAGACACAATGGGAAAGATACAAAAATAATTAAGAGAATATTTCCTGCCTATTAGGAGTTTAGAGGCAGCTAAATGGTGCAGTGAATGAAGCAGTGAACTTAAAAAAAGTAAGATTCAGCTATGATGGATGTAGATCATTTCATCAATGAAGTGATCTGGGCCATTTCCAATAGACTTGTGATGGAGAGAGCCCAGATCTGCACCCAGAGAGAGAATTGGGAACTGAGTGCAGATCACAACATAGTATTTTCACATCTTTGTTGTTGTTTGCTTTTTTTTCTTTTTCATTTTTTCCCTCTCTGATCTGATTTTTCTTAGGCAACATGATAAATGTGGAAATATATTTAGAAGAATTGCACATGTTTAACATATATTTGATTACCTGCTATCTAGGTAAGGAAATGGGGGAAAGGGAGAGAGAAAAATTTGGACCACAAGGTTTTACAAGGATTAATGTTGAAAACTACATTTGCATATATTTTGAAAATAAAGGTATTAAAAACATTTTTTAATTAAGTAAAAAGGAAGACTCATCTTCACAAGTCTAAATCTGGCCTTAGATACTTATAAGTTACGTGACCTTGGACAAGTCACTTAACCCTGTTTTCTTCAGTTTCCTCATTTATAAAATGTGCTAGAGAAGGAAATGACAAACCTCTCCCAGTATTGTTGTCAAGAAAACCTCAACTGAGGTCGCAAAGAGTCGGGCATGACTGAAACAATTCAACAGAAATGCAAGGAGTCTATGACCTATAAAGGCAAGATTTAACAAATCCCAGCAGTTTCATTGTGAATTCCTATTATTGCCTGGGCAATTTTACCAGAAACCATATAAGTTTAATGTGTTCTTTCTACTTTTACACATTTGAATTTTAATATCAGACAACTTTATTTTATTTCATTTTTTATTTTTTGTTGAGACAATTGGGGTTAAATGACTTGCCCAGGGTCACACAGCCAGGAAGTATTAAGTATCTGAGACCAAATTTGAACTCAGGTCCTCCTGACTTCAGGGCTGGTGCTCTAACTTTATT
Source organism: Sarcophilus harrisii (assembly GCF_902635505.1). NCBI lineage: Eukaryota > Metazoa > Chordata > Mammalia > Dasyuromorphia > Dasyuridae > Sarcophilus > Sarcophilus harrisii. The sequence goes on from NC_045430.1 coordinate 72,176,653, forward strand.
ATTATTTTTTTTAATGTAAGTAGTGTTTTATTTTTTTTTAAGTAAAGGTAGTTTTCAATTTTCATGTAAAGATAGTTTTCAATATTTATTTTTCTTAGTTCCAGATTTTTCTTCTTCCTTCTCTCTTCCTTATTCCTCAATCCAACATGGGTCATATATGGGCAATCATCTTAACCATATTTCCACATTAGTCATATCAGTCAACTTTAAAAGAAATATCCCCTACTATTTAAAGCAGGTAGTAGTAAGAGGTACCAAATTGTCATTGATGACATTCAATGAACTAATATATGGAAAGCACTTTGTAAAACTTTAAAACTCTGCATAAATGCTAATAATTATTGTTGCTCCCCAGTTTCACCTACCCCTTCTCCAACTTGGGGTAAGGATCAACTCCTTGTTTGCTCTTAAGGAGAGGGAAGGGGGTCAGACAAGGTGAAAGGTAGAATCTCTGGCAGCTGAATTTTACGATTGTCTTGTGATCCAGGAAAAATTTGGGGCAAAATTTCTTAGTTACCTACCAAAGTTTTTCCAGAAAAACTTCTAAGACTCTTCTAACACTGATGACTGTAATTTGGATCACAGCCAGATACTGGAAACCAGTTGTCTTTTGGCAATGATGGCAACTAATTTGTTAAATCTTTTAAAAGAGTGGATGAAACATGAATCCAAGTAAGTACAGTATATAAGATGGACTATGATAAATTATATGAGAAATACAAAAAAGTATTAATGCAGATCAAGAGAACAGAAAGATCACTTCTGACTAGGGTTAAAGAAAGGCGTCATGGAGCAATTTGGAGCTATGCCCAAAGGGCTGTAAAATTGTTCATACCCTTTGATCTAGCATATTGGATCTGTTTCCCAAAAATATCAAAAAAGAGGGAAAAGGCCTACATATGCAAAAATGTTTGTAGCAGCTCTTTTTGTAATGGCAAGAAACTGGAAAATGAGTGAATGTCCATCAGTTAGGGAATGGCAGAAAAAGTTATGATATATGAATGTAATGGAATATTATTATATAAGAAATAAGGAGGAGACTGATTTCAGAAAAGCCTGGAAACTTGCCTAAACTGATGCCAAGTGAAGTGAGCAGGACTAAGAGAACATTGTACACAGTAACAAGATCATGTAATGATCAACTGTGATGGACTTGGCTCTTTTAACCAGGTGATTAAAGGCAATTCCAAAAAAATTTGTGGTGGAAAGTGCCATCCACAACCAGAAAGAGAACTATGGAGGCTGAATATGGATCAAAGCATAGAATTTTCACCTTTGTGGTGGTGTTGCTGTTTTGCTTGTGTTTTTTTTCTGTCTCATGTTTTTTTTTTCCTTTTTGATCTGTTTTTTTTTTTGTGTGTGTGCAGCATGACAAATATGGAAATATGTTTAGAAGAGCTGCATGCGTTGAACCTATATTGGATTACTTGCTGTCTTGGGGAGGACCAAGAGCGTAGGAAAGTGAGAAAAATTTGAAACACAAGGTTTTGCAAAGGTGAATGTTGAAAATTATCTTTGCATGTATTTGGAAAAATAAAATACTATTAAAAGAAAAAGAAAGGCATCATGGAAAAATTATTTTTGATTTGGGCATTAAACACAGGTAATAAATCACTGAGAGGAAGTTCAATGGAAAAAGAGAAGTAGGTGATGCCATTTGGAAAAAAAAGAAAAAAGATTTGAAGAGTTTATGAAATAAGTATTGAAAAGACTTGGTGACATCCAAAGATTCTTGAAAGGAATACAGGAGACAATAATATTAAAAAAAAAAAAAAAACAGCTGGCATATACATACTTTTTTAAGGTTCATAAAGCACTTTATCATGTTAATTAATCCTTACAATCTTGTGAGATAGATGCCTATATGACCTCCATTTTACAGGTAAGGAAATTAAAGCAGAGAGGTTGAATGACTTGCCCAGACTTTTATAAGTGTGAGTGTTTGAGGCCAGATTTGAATTCAAGTTTTTCTGATTCCAGGTTCAACACTCTGGTTCTACATTGTTGTTAGCTGTATTCGCAATACTACTTTGAACCTTTAGTAAAAATGCAAGTAGTTTGAATTTTTCCAATTTTTTTTCAATGGAAAATGAACTAATAAATCAGAGGAACATTGGATTTTTAAGTACAGAGAATGGAGTTACTATTTTTGTTAAAAGCACGAATATTCAAGGTTTCATCTATAATTAGAATCTGTTGATTCTTCTGGAAAATGATTACTTTCAAGGTGTCCTGAATACAAAAATCAAGAAATTGACAATGGTATAACTGGAGGCTTTTTCACTCTTAAATCTGTTCCCCTGGACACATATGACACTGTCCAATCCCTTTTCTGTAATATAAATGAGTTTCAGAATCTATAAAATGAAAATAACAATGCGGGATTAAATTCACTTTGACAAACATTTACTTAGTGCCTGCTCTGTGTAAAGAATTATACATTTTGCTGAATATAATAAAATCATGGATCATAGATTTATTAGAGGAAAGGACTTTAGAGTTCATTAAATATAGCTCCCTCATTTTACAGATGAAAATAATGAGATAGTTGGTCCAAAGTCAGTTAGTGTACACTAACTAAATGCCCATTCTGTCTGGCACTGTGCTAAGTGCTGGAAATACAAATAAGGAAACGCAGTTTCTGTCCTCAAGAAACTTATAATTTTATGAAGGTAGACACTCCACAAAAGAAAAATGAAAAGAAGAGTGGGGAAGAAAGTGAAGGCGGCTGGATGGGAAGTGAAACAATGTCTACCTTGTCCCCTCTCCTTAAAAGGATGAGTCTATGACTGCACCCTCCAGTGGAATAGAGGGCTATACTGATAAAATGCGTAACAAGGCTAACTGGATCTTACACCATGTTGACATTTCTCATTGATGAGTTTTAAGTTTTCAAGGGGCATGATGAAGTCAAAATAGTCTAAAATGGTTTTAAACTTGTTTCTACTCACAACCCCTTTTTTTCCAAGAAATTGTTATGCTACCCTGGATATATAGGTATATAAAATAGATTTACAAATCAAATGTTTACTGATAATAAATCACAAAGAAATTTATTTTAAAACAATGTTTGGAATGCATATAATTTTACCATGTATTAAAGACAAAGCACATTCGCTTACTACTGAGATGGATATGCTTGTTTATTTTTATATAAAGAATTAAATCTTGGCAGAATATTTGATACCTTTTACCATTGCCGAATTTTTTGTTACCCACCCATTCAGTTATTGAACCTCATATGGGGTGGCAACCCATAGTTTAAGAAAGTTTTGGTTTAAACCAAATGCTAATGGGCACATACCCTTAGAACTGTGTCAACCAAGAAACAACCAAAAAATTTTTTATTAGAACATTTAATTAAATACTTGGAAGCTTTATAAATTAAAGTTAAGTAACAGATATTTTTGCTGTAAATTATACTGGACTGTGATTCGGTTGTGGAATCCCCTAATCTTAATTGGAATAAGGGAGCAACATGGATGTAAGTGAACTTTAATTTGGAAAACTACTTGTTCTGAGTTACTCCTGAGAATAACATAACAGACCTGTTATTTGGATAGGTCAGGCAAGAACATCAACGAATTTTTGGAAGTTTGCAGCCAAGACTAGGGTATATAGTATAAGATTTTTTTCCCTTCTGGAAAAATGAGAAAAAGATGAAGTGCTTTCATCTCTTAGAAAATAACAGAATTATCTGTTATATGATTGAAATATAGAGAATTTAGGAATTGAGCAGGTAAAATAAAGTATAGGAGAAGAAATAAGAAATGTGGTTTTTCAAGACCACTGAGCAAAGAAAAGAAGTGAGAAATGATTATTAATAACAATGATTTGGGGAGTTTCAGATTTTCCCCCCTTTTCTTTTATCCTCATTTCAATTCCACAGTCTCTGGAGGTTGAATTACCAAATCCCACCCAAGTGGGACAGCTATTATGCTCTACCAGGTTTGAATGGGGATAAATTCTTTTAGAAATAAATAACATAACCAAAGTTCAAGTTTAGCCTCCTATTATAATATTAATTTTTTTCATTAATTGTTAACTATCGGATTTACCCCTTTTTCAAAGTGATATGTCGTGAGCCCACCAATATGATTGTGTCTTATTTAAAAGAGAGGTGGCCAAAGACCATATTTTTATTAAAATGCTGGCATTATTAATAAAATGACTAAATTACCTAGAAATTATGTCTCTTGAACCTTTTTAAATGCCATGGAACAGGGAAGGGGAACATCCAGCCCACAGACTATTACAAGGCCATGAAACAATTTTGTGTGGCCCTCTCAAGGCAATCACAGGCAATGATAAACTGAAAGCTAGCTATAACAATCTCCCTTGAGTTGTATATGTTGATAATTTTGTATAGTCTCTGAATGGTGTTATAAATATACAGATGGCCCTTGGGAGAAAAAAAAAGTCACATCTTTACCATAGAAAGGAAAAGGATTAAGCATGTTGAAAAGAGAAATTTGAGGGAGGTTTTTAACTTCATTGAAATAAGGATATGAGAAACTTTATGTGGTTGTTCTTTATGATATGGAAACTATAGTATTATATTTGTAACGTGAAAATATATAGAGATAGTATAACAAACGTCTATGCTTGAAGGATCACTAAAATGTTAGTTGTAGGGTAAAGTATATAAAATCCTCCTCACAGAGGTGAATGGAAATGCAAAGCTGCCACTTAGTCTACTTGAGAGTAGTGGCCCCTATAATGTGAAATAATGGGAGTACATGACCCTAGAAAAATTGAGTTTTTAATTTTGATTTGATGTGGTAAAGATTTGTCCTGACCCCAAATCATAACGTGGTCTGATATTATGGCAAAATATTGAAAGATCATGGCTCTGAAACATACAAATTAAGTTTAGAAATCCAATTCTCATGCTAATCACTGTTCTTGCTTCAAGGAAATCTCTTATTCTTGTATTATGTTTATATTATAGATACAGTGATAAGCTTTGTTGATGATTGATTCAAAATCAATCTTAAAACAATGATGTTATTTGTCTTTAATGTTTGCCCTTGGGATAATACTATTTTTAAACAACAACAACAACAATATGCTTTTAGATGCATACTTCCTTTAAGGATGGCCAAGTGAAAAGCTTTTAAAATAAATATTTGGGATTCCAACCCTTGGCAGAATTTATTCACTCAATAAATCTTTATTAAACCCCTATTGTTTGTACAGTATATTAGGTAGATGCTAAAGCAGATACAAAGTTTAGATATATTGTAGTGGGGAGAAATAGATATATAAAGATAACTAGCATAATAATGATAATATCTAACCTCACATATGCATGTTAAATTTTGGAAAGCACTTTATGTTTATTATCTCAATTGACCCCATTACTTGTTTATCTCAGTCTATATTTTGTGGTGGAGTTGTTTCAGTTATATTTGAATCTTTTGTGTTTCCAATCTTTGTGACCCTATTTGGGGTTTTCTTTGGCAAAGATACTGAAAGGGTTTGTATTTTCTTTCTCCAGTTTGTTTTATGAATGAGAACACTGAGGCAAACACAATTATGTGACTTTCCCAAGGGTACTTACAAAGAGTATGTATCTAATGCAGAATTTGAACTCATTGGGGCAGCTATGGATAGAGCACCAGCACTGAAGTCAGGAGGACCTGAGTTCAAATATGACTTCAGACACTTAACACTTCCTGGCTGTGTGACCCTGGGCAAGTCACTTAACACCCCGATCACCTTGCGGGGGGAGGAAACTGAACTCATCTAAATCTAATGACCTATTCTCCTGAAGTGCACTAGAAAGCTACCAAAGTACTATATCAAGTACATGAGAGAAAGTTGTTACTGACAGACTTCATATAGAAAGTGTTTGAGTTGAGCTTTTAAAGATAGATCAGGAATTATCTGTGCAGATGAAATCACAAGTCTTGCAAAAAGTAGACTAGAATAGAATAAGCTAAAAAAGGGGCAGGGGGGAAGATATTCTAGGAATATGTCTGCCTACTCAACTTTCTTCACTTATTGTGTTTTTTTATTACAGAGATTCTGTAATACAGAGACACTATATCTTTTTAAAAATTTTTTAAATTTTATTTTTTTGTTACAATTTTTTCCCTTTCCTCCCCCCATCTCCTCCCCCAGAGGGCAGGTTGACCAATACATGTTATATATGTTAAAGTATATGTTAAATACAATATATGCATACATGTCCATACGGTTATTTTGCTGTACAAAAAGAATCAGACTTTGAAATAGTGTACAATTAGCCTGTGAAGGAAATCAAAAATGCAAATAGTATACAATTAGCCTGTGAAGGAAATCAAAAATGCAGGTGGACAAAAATAGAGGGATTGGGAATTCTATGTAGTGGTTCATAGTCATCTCCCAGAGTTCTTTCCCTGGGTGTAGCTGGTTCAGTTCATTACTGCTCTATTAGAACTGATTTAGTTCATCTCATTGCTGAAGAGGGCCACGTCCATCAGAATTGATCATCATATAGTATTGTTGTTGAAGTATATAATGATCTCCTGGTCCTGCTCATTTCACTCAGCATTTGTTCATGTAAGTCCCTCCAGGCCTTTCTGAAATCCTCCTGCTCGTCATTTCTTACAGAACAATAATATTCCATAATATTCATATACCACAATTTATTCAGCCATTCTCCAATTGATGGGCATCCACTCAGTTTCCTGTTTCTGGCATAACTGTAAACTACAAAGAGGGCTGCCACAAACATTCTTGCACATACAGGTCCCTTTCCCTTCTTTAAGATCTTTTTGGGATATAAATCCAGTAATAGCACTGCTGGATCAAAACATATGCACAGTTTGATAACTTTTTGAGCATAGTTCCAAATTGCTCTCCAGAATGGCTGGATGTATTCACAATTCCACCAACAATGTATCAGTGCCCCTGTTTTCCCATATCCCCTCCAACATTCTGCATTATCTTTCCCTGTCATTCTAGCCAATCTGACATGTGTGAGGTGGTATCTCAAAGTTGTCTTAATTTGCATTTCTCTGATTAATAATGACTTGGAGCATCTTTTCATATGGCTAGAAATAGTTTCAATTTCTTCAAGAGACATTATTTCTTAAGAGTGTCAAGAATAATCCAGTTTGGCTGAAGTATAAAGTGCATGCAATGGAGTAACATGTATTTCCATGCATAGCAAAAAGATCTTAACTATCATCACAACAACTCTATATGATAAATATTCCAAATATTATTAACCCCATATTATAGATGACAAAATTCAGCCTGCTGTAGGTAAATCAGTTGCCAGAATTGAAGGTGAGATTGGAACACAGGTTGAAAGCTTCCAGGTACAGCAGTCTATTTTTAGATATTCTGCCATCATATAGGCAGTATGGTATAATTGGAAGGATGTGAGACTGAGGACCAAACTCCTTTTAAATCCAACTTTTGACACTTCTCACAGCATAACCATGGATAAGTCATTTGATCTCTTTAAGTTTGAGATTTTTCATGTGTAAAATGAGGATCATAACACTAGTAATATCCATTTCATCAGCCCTCCCTCACCTAGATCCAGTTCATTCCAAGTCAAGATAATACCATCCTGATGTTAGAGAATGAAGGATAAATTACACCAATTTCAATAACACTAACACTGTCTCTATTTCATAGGGATGTTGTGAAGACCAAATGTAATAATACATTGAAAGCACGTGATACATATTAACTGTTATTATTCTAATACTTCCATCTCTTGAAATAACTAGATAGTAACAAGGGATCAATAGATAATTTTGATATTGTCAAGGTTAATCAAAGTATCATTCTCCTGTCAGGAGGTAGTAGGGTTATAGAAGAATGAATAAAAGAAGGAATGAATGAATAGGAAAAAAAAAACATTTATTTAATACTTTACTATATGCAAAGCACTGTGCTAAGTCCTAGATTTATAAAAAGAAAAGTAAGATAGTCTCTGTGCTTAAGTTATAGCAAGGAGATAACACAATGAGAAAGTATCAGATGTAAGTCAAATGGAAAATTTCCATAGAATTTGGTATATGGCAGTGGAGTAAATGGTAATCATAGGCAGAAGTTTCTGGAGGGAACCTTTCATGGTTGGGAAGTGGATAGGAACCAAGAAAGAAGAAAGAAATCAGAGAAGGACTCAGAATTCATGTCTCTGAAGTTGGGGGAGAGAGAGTATTCAAGGAGTTAATCACTATTACCAAAACACTGTGAAGAATTTAAATTCTAAAAACAAACAAACCACCACCACCACCACAACACCCTATCTGATTTGGTATACAGAAAATCACTGATGTCTTTTGAGAGTCCAATTTCACTTAAATGATGGGAAGTTGAAGCCCTAGATTCAAGTGCATTATATGGGAGACTGGGTAGTGAAGATGTTGAGGTTTGGAAAACTATTTCAATTTTAACAGCAAAATGGAAAAGAGAGATTTGATGTTATTTAAATAAGGTTTAAGGTCAAGGGAAGATTTTTTTTTACAAATTTTACAATTTTTTTTACAATTGATGAAACCTAAATATATCAAACAGATGAGAAGGAACCAATGAAGGGAGATGGAAAATACTCATTATAGAAAGATGACTGCTAGAGGAAGATCCTGATAGTATTGGGAAGAAATGGAACCAAAGACAGAGTAAATTTAGAATGGAGTAAATGTAACTCTTCTTTGAGTAGAGGGAAGAAGATAGATTATGTTGATTAGTTTTAAGGAATGGAGGAGAGAAGCAAAGGGAGTTTATATTGGATGGTTTCAGGTATCTCACTGAAATAGAAGGCTAGGTAATCTATTGTTATTGTGGCTGACAGGAATACTGTTCAGGATGTAAGTAGAGAAGAAAATATTTGGAACAGTTCCTAGGGGAATGACAAATCAGATAGAATAGAAGAATTGTTGAGAATCACTGAATTGAAGGTTGTTTTTTAAAATCATAAATTAGTAATAGCTAAAAGCTCAATATTGCAACTTTCCCTAGTATCCCTGAAACAGAATAGGTCCAGGGATAAGAATTCATATATTGTGAACCTATGAAGGTCAAAGGAGCAAGATATTTAAAAATACATCCAGGTTCTGAATAATAAAAATAATCCAGTAAAGTGATCACATTAAAGTTGTAATTAAATATAAAATATAATAATTTATTGCAGTCTAAAGAAAATTTATAGTGAAACATTTTTAAAGTAAATTTTGTTTGTGTATAAACCTAACAGCAAAAGATAAGAAAATGTATTTTTGATTCAAGTTTATTATAAAGTAATAAAATAATTATAGAAGACACTCAACATTTTTAAATGATTTAATATCATACCTAAAGATAAACGTTGCATTGATGGTATGACAAAATGTCTTAATGTTTATTTAAAATATTTTAGCAGTGTATATTGAATTGTCTTTTCTTTCTCTAAATCGTCATATATATGTACTGGTGGATCCAGAAAGCTATCCACACTTGGGCAAATTTCCAGGTTCACATTCTCACAATGGGTGAATGACCTGGGGGTATTATCTAAAATCAGTAATGCTTTAAATGCAATATTTTTGTCTTTGTAATATTTTTCAATAGTGGGATTAAAATAACTTGAAAAGCGGTCTTCAAAAACAGCTTTAGTCCCCTGTACTCTTTTATTTGTCTGCCAAAGAACTGAAAGTCATAGATGTAGCCTCAAAGCTTGAGAATTTCAAAATTGATAAATAGTATTGGTTTTAATTTAAAAATCCCCTGCCACATGTTCTCAATAAAGGTATTAGACAGTTTTTGTTGTTGCTGTTGTTCAGTTATGTCTAACCCTGTGGCTTCATTGGGTTTTCTTTGCCAAGATACTGCAATGATTTGCCTTTTCATTCTCTGGCTTATTTTACAGATGAGGAAACTGACACAACAGTTATGTGATTTGCTCAGGATCGCAAAGCTAGTAAGTGTCTGGACTACATTTGAATTTAGGAAGATGAATATTATTGATTGGGCCAACTAGCTTCCCCTTTCTTAGAAATTTAAGTTCTTGAAGGCATCCTTTTCCAGAATATGCCTGTTTTGTCCACATCAAAAACTTGTTGATCGGTGTATCTATCTTCTTGCTACCTTCATCTACAATGGCCAGTTCTTCAGTAAATTTAACAATGTGTACTCGGTTTTTGAAGTGATTGTACCAACCAAGGTTAGCAGCAAAAGTTTTTTCATAGTCTACTTTATTTCCATTTTCACTGTCTTAAATGAACTTGAAACTTGTTTCTGTGGCTGTCCATATAAAAGAAATATTTGGATTGCAGTCTTCAATCCATAAAGTTAAAAGCTGCTGTATTTGTAACTTCTGTTCCTCTGTAGTTGTTTGTAAAATAGAAAATGCTGCTCCTTTTTCTCTCACCTTGTGTGCTTTATTATATTCCATTCCATAGATTCAGACATTTCAATATCTTCTATTTTAGAGTTTCGGTGACCACAGTTCACCTGCTGTTCAATTACATCAAACTTTTGTTATGATATAGCAATTTTTTTCCTTTTTGTTCCAATAGTGTTTCCATTGGCAATATTCTTCTTTTTGTCCCTTTTGTTAAGGGCTCTTTTTAAAAAAAATAATATAACTTTTTGGTAATATTGTAGGTGGTAGGAAGTCCATCCACATACCACAAAAGGCAAGTACAGACAGATTATATAGCCCTAGAGTAGCTCACACACATTCCATTAATTTAATTTTGACATATTAAATATGACCTGATATCATTTTAAAATACACACGATCAAATTTTGCATTATTCAGATCTGCATTAATTATGAATTAGCTCTAGTAACTAGTGGAATATTAAATGTTAGATTATGGGGTCAAAATGGATCATAAAGGGAAGTAAAGCACATGGAGAGCTGGATTGACCAAATAGGAATGCAGCAAGATTGACAAATAATTTTAGAGTGGGATATAAAATAAGAGACTATGATTGGAGTATGATTTCAGTTATAGTGTTTACAATTCCATGTGACAGAGAAATGAAATGTGAAACCATATGTGGATGAAATATGATGGAGGAGGTTATTATATGTGAACACTCACATTGGGTGATTAGAGAAGTCTTTAAACAGTATTATTATTATTTGAGGTCCCAAGGATGGAGGCAGGTAAAGGAATGGAGAGGAAAGCCTTGACCCAGCTCTTGTGCTTGAGGAAAAATAAATGACAACAAAATGGGGAAGAGAGGAATGGTATTATTAGGTACCTTGAAAGAACAAGGTCATTTAGGAATTGGGGGTGAAAGGACAGACTGGGAGTAGGAATTGAGAATGATGAATATTTATTGCCCTAGAAGTAGGGAAGGAGAATGGAGAAGAACTGTCCATCAGTGAATAGGGTTATAGAAATGAATGTGTCATCTCCAGGACAAAGTCAAGATTCATTTTATATTGGATGAACAGTTAGGATGTAAGAAGCTTATGATTCCAGAGGTAATGGAACAGATGAGTGGGCAAGGGGAATAATAAGTATTCATGAGGTTAGGAGTAAGAAGAGAGAATGGGGAACTGGATATAAGTGAAATGGGTTGTGAATAGAATAAAGGATAGCAAAATTAAGATGGATGACTTGGAGTGGGCCTGAGAAAAGCTGTGCTGATTAGTGTAGGGGTGGGTTTGGGGCAATGGTGTGGGAGTATCACTTATACACAAGGAAATGAACCTAGCTGATTGGGATTTGAGAGCTTGTTATGGAAGAAAATTTGGCATATCAGCAAAACTCAATGAATAGGATTTACAGAGCTAATGCACACCAGAATTAGATCTAGAATTTGAAACACTATCTCCAGATTTATTGTCGTTGTTTTTTTCGATTTTTTTGAGCAGTCCATGTCAGTTGTGAGTCATCCATATCAGGATTGTGACCTGTGGCCCCTGTAATATGGCATGGGTCTTTTCAAAGTCAGCATATATATAGATGCTTCGAAACAATATGCTTTTAAGGGCATAGTTCCTTTAATTTTGGACACATTCAAAAGCTTTTAAAACAAATATTTGGAATAACAGACCTTTGGCAGAATTTATTCACTCAACAAATCTTTATTAAATCCCTACTGTTTATAGAGTATGTTAAGTCAATGCTAGAACAGATACAAAGTTTAGATAAAATATAATTCCTAACCTCATGCTATTTATATTTTAGTGGGGAAAAATAGACATAAAGAAAAATGACTAAAATAATAATAGATAAGTTAGATAACTACGTATGCACGTTAAGTTTTGGGAAGTACTTTGCATATATTTTCTTAGTTGATCTCATATATATTCTTATTATATGTTTATATATGTATATAAATAGAGATAAATCAGTCTCTCTCTCTGTATGTGTGTATATATATATATATATATATACAAACATATATATATATTCTCACTCCATATGTGTATGTACATATATATATATATGTACACACACACACACACACACACACACAATTTTTCTCCCTTGCAACAATGAGGTAGGTACTCCTCTTTACAACTGAAGAAACTGATTCTAAGAGAATTTAAGTGACTTGCCCAGTTACACAGGGAGCATGTATCTAAGGTAGGATTTGAACTCAGGTCTTTCTTACTCTCAGGTTCTATTCACTGTGCTACCTGAAGTGCATTAGAAAGCTGTAGAAAGACCCTATAAATAATATATAATTGACATGGCAAAAAGGAACAGAAATTATTTATTTAATTGATATTTTCTTAAATCAGTGTAAAATACATAGTTGTCCATTATGCTTCAAAGAATTGTATTTTTTATTGAATACAAATATATTAATTCATCTAGAATTTCCTGAATGTCTATTATGTCCTCAGCAGAAGATGCTGACCTACATTAACTAGTAAGGAATATTTCTTCACTTGGGAGCTCTTTATCCCACTGAAATCACACATTCAATCTCAGTTCAGAAGGGTTTAAGATTTGTGCAGCTTTCACATTGTTCAGTTCATACCAGCTCTAAATTTCTGTATTATGTGGGCCTAGCTTCAAACAAGTTAATATGTATAAAATGCTTTGTAAACCACAGTGTCTTATAAAAATAAGCTATCTGTTATTATTAATAGAATGTCTTTGCTCTGTTAATAAAGTTGAAGAATATTTCGAAAAGCTTATTTTTACCTCGTTTTTTATCCGTTCTCCTCACCATCTCTTCCCTCTTCTTGGTCTTAGGATAGAATTTGCTGATCCTGTATTTCTAGGTTAGTCTCTGTCTTTTTAAATCACCTAGTCACAATGGCTTTGTTCCTTGAGGCCTTTGCTCCAGCAATTGCGGCTTTTCCTCAAAAGATCCATGTGAAGCTTTCACATTTTAGATAATCTCCGCATGTGAAGTGTTTACCTTTTACCATTGTCTGTTTCTGAAGACCCCCTAGAGTGAAAAGCTTTTATGGTACTCAGTTTGGAACATATTTTCTCATTCTTCTCCCTTATTCATTTGTTGGGGGTGAGGTAGGGGGGATAGAGGTCATACTGTGATGTCCTTGTTTGCTCCTCTGGGTGCCAGAGTGGTCTGGTTCAGAAATACAGCTCTCCTCTCCACCTTCCAGGTCCCTTCATCTTGTTCTCCTTTGCAGTACAAACAACCATCACTTATTCAGAAGTGTTAAACGGCTGCTCTCGAACCAGATTAAAATATAATTGAAAAACATTTAGCAAAAATAAATAAAAATGCAATAGAATATAGATAATGTTAATATATAGTTTTTAGAGCCAAAATGAGACCCAGAGGGCTTAGTGGCCCCTGGTTCAATTTTAATTTGACAGTACTAACATATCATACTATTGTCCCTTTAGGGGAGCCCATGGCTCATTTGAAAGTGTCCCTGAACAGAGAGGTAACCCTCTATTTATAGATATGTAAAATAGGCAGAATTTTCTTCAACAGTCTCCCTTTCTCCTAGGGTAGCAATTTCTTCCCTTTCCAATATCTGGGTATATAATATAATCTCTCTTTTAAAATCTCTTAGTAAAGGAAACAATAATAATCATTTGTTGGATCATAGCTTTAAAGGTAGAAGGATGTGAGAAGAGGGTAAGTAATTTGTCCAGTCATTGGTTAGAAGAGGTAGAATTTGTACTCAGGTTCTAGAAATCCAAATTCCTTGATCTTTACATTTTACCACATTTATTCTAGTGAATTCCTTCTTTCTGGGGTAGTCACGCATGAAGCTTCAGCTTAAGCTGCCAACTGAAAGGATGGGTTCTGAATATTCCAAATGTAATAAGTCATGGACCAGTCCTAAGCCATGGACTTGTCACACTAAGTTAATCTTTGGCCCTAGTCTACAAAATGCTATTTGTGGGATTCATTTTGCCCCTGAGAAAGCTCAGAATATAGTTTGTGCATAGGTTTCTGCCAGTGGAGGTAGAAGAATCTCCAATTGCTACTGAGTACAAGCATTTAACAGAGTAATACAATACACATATCTACTTATCTGCATGTACATACAAATACATAAAATGCAAATATGTTTATCTAGATATACATGTGTGTATACATATGTATGTGTACATGTGTGTATATGCTGTATATGCATACCATATAGTGTGTTTTATTTGTGTGTGTGTGTGTGTATATATGTATGTATATATATATATATGCAGAGAAAAAGAGAGTAAGAAATAAAGAGATAAAGAGAAATGTATAGTGTAGGAAGGTAGGTAGCAAGTGGATAGAATATTGGATCTATTGTCAGGAAGACTCATCATCTTCCTGAGTTAAAATCTGGTCTCAGACATTTACAAATTGTGTGATTCTGGACAAATCACTTAACCCTGTCTGCCTCAGTTTCCTTATTTGTAAATTGAGCTGGAGAAGAAAATGATAAATCACTCCAAGATCTTTGCCAGGAAAACCCCAAATGGGGTCACAAAGAGTTAGAGCAGCTGAACAAGAAATATATGTATTATTATATATGTAGGTACATAAACACACATGTGCACATATATATTATATGTATATATGTATGTGCATACACAAAATCAATCTGTACTCTGAAGCCATCACCTCTGTCCAGAGGTGTATAAACATGCTTTATCATGAGTCCTCTGGAATCATGATTATGATTGTATTTATCAGAGGCCCTAAGTCTTTCAAAGCTGTTTGTCTTTACAATATTGTTGTCAGTATATTAATTGTTCTGCTTCTGCTCACTTCATTCACTATCTGTTCATACAAGTCTTCCCAGGTTTCTCTGAAACTGTCTCCTTCTTCATCCCTTATATAGTACAATGGTATTCCGTTACATTCAAATACATAACTTATTGAGCTGGATGGGTATCCATTCCCCTCTTCTCTACCCTTATTTCTTATTCTTATTGTATTCATAAGCAACAGGAAAATAATGGGTATTGATGTGAAAAGTTAGCCATATGGTATAATTAAGTAGCCAATTTAAAAGAATTATTTTAAGTAATTTTCCATCCATCTTAACTATTAGAACAAGCATTAGGATCTTAATAAGTGTTTCCCAATTTTAAAATTGGATATAACTGAACTGTGTAGAAAAATACAATAGATTTTCACGCAGAATGACTTCCTTGGGGATTTTAGCGCATTGTCATCTTGCCTTCTATGGCCAAGTCTTTCTACAGTAGCATTGGAGAGAAGGAGAAGAGGATGGTGGATGAGGAAAAATCACTGTTTGAGCTTCCTTGGGAGCTGGGAAGTTGTCCTCAGGGGTATAACAAAGGTTTTTCTCTGATTTGTACTTTCTTTCCCCTCTGACTCCTAAGTTACTTTATGTTAGGCTTTCCCATGGGCTTATGATGGATTATTTCAATTGACTCCTCAGTGAATTGCATTCTCTCCTCCTCCTCCTGCAATTCTGTGTCAGCTCCTGAGGACACCCAGGAATGCTGTATGGAGGTTTTATTCCTCCTGTGCAAAGGAACTGGAAATGACTTTTTTCACGCAGAAGACATTGAGAATCTTAGACTGAATTGCTTCCCCTGATATCCGAAAGCCATTTGTTCTGTTTTCAGTAGCTGATGAATAAGAGGCAAACAAGATGCATTCTCCCCATTTCCCTGCTTTAGTTAATTTTGGGTGATCCACGTGGAATTCCTGTGGTTGTTTCTTTCAGAGTGCTCCTTTAAAACACAGAGGACCTCCTGAATTATATGGAATATGATGAACTCAAGTTACTGGGAAGATGCCCATCTGTCTGTTGAAGCAGGATTTATTTTAAGGAATCTCTGAGGCTTTGGGGTCTATTCAATACAAAAGTCAAAAGAAACCCTCCTGGGTATAGTTAAATATGTAGTAGTACTTCTCTTTTAAATATATACTTATATTTCAGGATGAAATTGATTCTGAGAAGTCATCTGGCAAAGGCTGTAATGCCTCAATGACTTGTAAAGTCCTTATGTGTGATACGATTTTTGGGAAAAGTCACAGTGTCTTCAGGTGCACCCTAATTTAAGTTTCTCTCAGCATCAGTTTTCTCTTGACACTTCTACCTGAGAGCTTGTCATTATTCCCAATATATTTATAGGTAAATGTGAGTTTTTACATTCATTTAAACCAAACCTATGCTCCAGTAAGAGGTACAACTTGAAATTTGCCATTTTAATTATATTGTGAAACCTTAGCTACCAGAAGCCCATGGGAAATGAATCATTCAGGATAGAAGAATTTTTCCAGTTAGTTGAGGATTTCTATATTCCTTTGACAGTCAAATTTTTCCATTTCAACTCTTGAGAATAGAAATCTTTCTGAATCTGGTCACAGACTAGGTCCTTAAAACATAATAATGTTGAACATAATTTAACTTTTTCCTGACAACTGAGAGTCATTTATAAACAGATCCTAACAATAGCTGACACCAAGTAGCTGAAATCCTTTCAGGGGGTCTGTTAAGATTATTTCATATTAATATTAAGATGTTTCAATTTCTAATATGGCAAATGTTGATGGATAAATCTAATATAAACAAAAGCCCTTTGAGAATGTCCTCAATAATTTTTAAGAGTATAAATATATCCTGAAATAAAAAAATTTCAAAATTGCTGCTCTAAGTAAATGTTCCCTCTCCCTCGCTTTTCCCCTTCCCTTTCCCTTTTCCTTCTCCCTCCCTCCTTTTCTCTCTCTCTCTCTCTCTCTCTCTCTCTCTCTCTCTCTCTCTCTCTCCCTCTCTTCTCTTTCTGTCTCTCTTTCTCTTCCCCCCCATCCTCCTTTCTAAGCTCTCCTCTCTCTATCAGTCTCTATTTCTGTTTCTCTTTCTCTCTGCTTCTCCCTTTTTCTGTTCGGTCTGTCTCTATTACTGCCTCTCTATCTCTGTCTTTTTCTTTTCTTCTCCCCTCTCTTTTCCATTTTTTCCTTCTTCTCTCCTCTTTTGTGTGTCTCTGTCTGTCTGTCTCTCTCATCTATATCCATTTTGGGGCCTGTTTCTTTAATATATTACTATATTATGGAATAATATAATGGTATCCCTGTGGCCTATTAAATTTGGTTAAAACTCTTATTAAATAGCATTCACCTGCTGTGCTGTTTATGTTTTGGAATGTGCTAGTATACCTTTTCTGTTGCTATCACTACTTCTTGTTGTCATTGTGTCTCCATGGGGGTAGAACCTTACTACTTTTAATCTGCTCCAGGCTTCAAAAGCCAAACAATCAAGCTTGTTAAGACTGCAAATAAAATCAGAGTAAATAGAACTGGAACAATGGTCTAAGGGGCACTTCTTTGATTAGAGTGCTTGGACTTTGTGATAACAATTTTGGTTCATGATGGGTCTTGTTTTACTTATATTCTTGATTGTGTTCTATATATCTGGGATGGTCAACTAAGCTTTCTAAATAGGGGAAACATTAAATGGGAAGGATTTAGTTTTGGGGAGATGACTAGGTAAACAAGACATGCTTCTTCTCTGGCCTTATCCAATGACTATTTACACACACACACACACACACACACACACACACACACACACACACATCCCTCCCCTTTCTAGGAAAAAACAAACTCACCAACCAGATACCTCTTAAATAGGAAGCTAAATTGCTTGCTTTTATAAATGTACATGGACATAGAAATACTAGTCTAGCTTTAAAAACTAAAATATTTACTATCCAGTGCTTCTCTATAAGAATCCATGAACCTGAGGAAATAAGATATGGGGGAAAGAAAAAGGAGGAAAGAGAAGGGATCTTTGGATAAATTTTATTTTACTATAGACAGCCTGGCCAGAGGGAGAAATTGGACAGTCTTGATGTATATGACAAAACCATCAGGAACATAGGAAGACTTCAGCTTTCTGGTTACTTGTTGCTTTCATAGCCACTAAAATGCATATTGCAGCCAACATATTTTTAAAAATTTATTTTTTATTGATGACATTTGTTTTTACCTCACATTCATTTTTGAATAGAGCCTTTTCCCACAGTGAGACTCTCCTTATTACAGGACTAAAAAAGAAAAAGAAGAAAAACTTTAGCAGTTGATAAATTCTTAACTTGTCTGAGTGATACTTTCAGGAGAAGATAATGAGATGAATTACCATTCCAGATCTGATTCTGACTTTGGGGAGGAACTGGCTATTCTGTTCCAGTATTTTTTGTTATGTCCAAGTGACTCATCGTGACCCCATTTGAGATTTTTTTGGTGAATATTGGAGTGATTTTCCATTTTTTTCCAGCCCATTTTACAAATAAGAAAACTGAAGTAAACAGGGTTGAGTGACTTACCCAGGATCACATAGTTAATAAGAATCTGAGACAGGATTTGAACTTATGAAGAGTTCCAAAAAATGGTTGCCAAAGTATAAATTGTGAGAACTAGTAACTTTAGAGTTTATGATGGATAAGAGTGAGGGGACCAATAAGCAGAATCTGATATATATCCTAAGGTTGATTATAGATTTGAAGGACTTCCAAGGAAAGAGAAGTGGAACCCATAGTGGGCCATGTTCATACCATATCTGAAATACTGTGTCTGTATAGGTTTGGTACTACATTTTAGGAAGGGTATTGATGAGTTTTGGAACTTGTGCAGAGTTTCGCTACATAACTTAGTGGATAAAGCATTGGGTTTGGAGTCAGGAAGACCTGAGTTCAAATGAGGCTTCAAACCCTTGGTAGCTCAATGACCCTGGACAAGGTACTTAATCTGTCTGTCTCAGTTTCCTTATCTATAAAATGAAATAATAATACTTATCTCCCAGGGTTAATGTGAGGATAAAATGAGCTGTGGATTGTAAAATGCTTAGTGTACAGTACCTGGTACAGAGTAAGTGTTATATAAATGTTCATTATTGTTATTATCATTATTATTGCAGAAAAGAATGGCTAAGATAATAACTGTAAAATGGAAATCATGTCATCTAAAGATTAAAGAACTGGGTGTAGTTAGCCTGAAGAAAGGACTTTGTTGGGGAAGGAGAAGGACTAATGTGATGAACATGATTATAATTTCTAATTAGATGAAGGGTCATTCATCAGAGATTGTTGGAAGAGTAATTAGACTTAATTCTGTTTGCCCTTAGAGGACTCGACCAGGATCAATGGGGTGGAAGTAAAATAGAGGGAGAATGTTTTCTCAATATTTATGGAAAAATTTCCACACAATTGGTACTGTCAAGAAATGGAATGGGATGAATGACCTATAGCACCTATTGTTTTGGGACTGATTTTACTAAAATGTTAATTTATTCTTTATAAAGAGTAAAGGTAACATTTCTCCTATTGGTTAATAGATGTCATGAATCTGATCTGTGTTAATACCATGTGTTGATGCAATATATGTTTTGATATTATCTATGGATATAATTGTTCAGTGGATGGTTTTGAACTAATGGTTCCAGAGAGAGAGAGACTTAGGGCAATTCTATATTGGATTAAAAAGCTAAGTAGATTCTGACCTTGCTTTAATTAAATACTTAATTGGTTGTTTTAAGTCTCTTTAAAATGATTTATTATAAAATAGAATATCAATACAATCAATCTTATTTTGCAACTGTTTACATTCAAATAAATGAAATTTATCCCTTCCCCTCGGAAAAAAAAAATGGACTGGGAAATAGTGCCATCACTAAAGGACTTCAACCAACTCAAGATGATCAGTCTTGTTGTCAGTGAGAGAATTCATGCTTCAGGTATGGGTTGAACTGAAAGGTCCAATGCTGGGATTTTATGTTTCTTTTATTCTACAATAGTGGTTGTGAATCTAGAATTCTAGAACAGATTGTGAACCTAAGAAGACGTTGTATCTTTTGAGTCCAACTCGTTGACCCCCTTTTGGGTCTTCTTGGCAAAGACACTGGAATGGTTTACAATTTCCTTCTCCAGCTCATTTACAGATGAGAAAAATGAGGCAAACAGGATTAAGTGACTTGCCCAGGATCACACAGAGTTTTCCTGATTCCAAGCCCAACTTGGAATCCATCCACTGAACCACCTAGTTGCCAAGAAGAATTTGAGGTAGGTAGAAAGATAAAGCAATAATCCAAAGTTAAACAGAGGTAGGGGACCCATATCTGAACCTTCAAAACAAGATCTAGTTGTGTGCTGGTATAATGATTTCACCTTTGGACTGCTCCAGCCAACCATTTTCCTTCCTACTAAATGCTACCAAAATTACATGATTTAGTATTAGGTAAGGTTATGTGACTTGAAATTTACTTATGGATTCTTTCTTTTTGTGAAATAGCAAAATGTGATGTTCTGTCATGCAAAATGAGGATGTCTTTTCTGGCCATAAATGATTTTATATTTACGCGGCAATTGCATATATTCAGAATAACACGAAAATTGTTTTCAAAAATGATTATTTTGAGGTGCCTATAACCTCATCATCTTCAGCCAAGCAGTGGCATGAATTGGATGCAAATTACTTGGAGATTGCAGTTTATATTTTGGGCCTAAGCATACAAAAAATATTTTTGTGTCCATTAGGTTTTAACGTGATAGTTGCCGGTTTGTTATAGAGTTTGGAAGAAGGGGAAAAGGAAGGAGGGAAAAGTGAGAAAGAAAATATCCAGGTAAACTGTACTTTGTAACTATAGTTTATGGTTTATAGTATATAATTATAGTTTATGAGGAATATTTATGAGCAAATTGTTAGGTTTTTTAAAAAATAAATTGGCTCTCTTCTGTATATTTCTTATATTGGAATCTTATTATGTTAGCATATAAACAAGTTATTAATCAGAGACATATTCATTAATTTTGAGAACATTTTATTAAATACTCTTATCCTTTTTTTGTCAATGTGGGTAATTGTTATACTGATGCAGGTTACATTTTCTTCATGTCTTAGCAGATGGCCTTATAAGTTGCTGTGGCCAAAAACAATTAGTCTCCTGATGGTCTACCCTCTGGTGAAAGGTCTGTCTTCACTTAGCTAAGCTGGTCCTCAGATAACAGCATATAAATTGGGCTTGGTAGACTCCATTGACCTTTTCACTCTACTAGCCCAAGAATTTGGATATCCTCCATGATATGAGAAATCATTGAAGAAATTAAGTTTAGGTTCAATGAATATGTCCCTTAGGTAAAAAGCTTATTTATAGTATGGATTACTTGACATCTAGGGGAGAAGGTGGGGGAAAGGAGAGGAAAATTGGGGATACAAGGTTTTGCAAGGGTCAGAGTATGGAAAAATTATCTATGCATATGTTTTTAAAATGTAAAGCTTTAATAAAAAATTAAAAGCTTATATAGAATCAGTAAAATTTGAGAGTCAGAAGGAAATTTAGTAGTTGTTTAGTCTTATCTATAACCCCAAAGCCTCTCTTTTGTATTATACCTGATGAGCAGTTCTCCAGTCTCTGTTTGGAGATCTCTAGGGAGGAGGTGATAGCTAGTGATTACTTAATTTTCAGACTTCCAAATTATTAGGAAGTTTTCTTGATTGCTCCTTTACAATTTAAAAAAACAAAACTTAGACAAGGTTGAAACCGTTCTTGGCTTTGAACTGGCCACAGTCTGTTAAGAAGAGATATGTACAGAAATGGGTGCATACGAAATATACACAATATAAATACAAGAAAAGAATTTTTGAGGGACTAAAGAAAAAGCTTCATGAAGGCTTGGAGAGATTTACATGAACTGATGCTAAGTGAAGTGAGTAGAACCAAAAGAACATCATGCACATAGTAACAACAAGATTATGTGATGATGAACTGTGATGGACTTGGCTCTTTTCAACAGTGAGGTGATTCAAGCTATTTCCAATAGATTTGTGATGGAGAGAGCCATCTGCATCCTGAGTGAGAACTGTGGGGTCTGATTGTGAATCACAACATAATATTTTCTAGCATTTCCACTCCCTCTGTTTTTGTCCACCTACATTTTTGATTTCCTTCACAGGTTAATTATACATTATTTCAAAGTCCGATTCTTCTTGTGCAGCAAAATTAACTGTTTGGACATGTACACATGTATTGTATTTAACATATACTTTAACATATTTACATGTATTGGTCTATCTGCCATCTGGGGGAGGGGGGAGGGAGGAGGAGGGGAAAAATTGGAACAAAAGGTTTTGCAATTGTCATTGCTGAAAAATTACCCATGCATATATCTTGTAAATAAAAAGCCATAATAAAAAAATAATATTTTCCCATTTTTGTTGTTTGCTTTTTTCCCGTTTGATCTGATTTTTCTTGTGCAGCAAAATAATTGTGGAAATATGTATAGAAGAACTGTATTTGTTTAATATATAGTGGTTACTTGCTTTATAGAACAAGGGGTGGGGGAGGGAAGGGAGAAAGAAAAATTTGGAACACATTAAATCATCTATAGTCATATGAAAACATGCTCTAAATTGCTATTGATTAGAGAAATGCAAATTAAAAATGAGGTACCACCTCACAATTAACAGATTGAATAAGATGACAGGAAAAGATAATGATATATGTTGAAGAAGATGTAGGAAAACTGGTACACTAATGCATTGTTGGTGGAATTGTGAAATGATCCAACTGTTCTGGAGAGCAATCTGGGACTATGCTCAAAGGTCTGTAAAACTGTGCATACCCTTTGACCTACCAGTTTCACTACTGGGTCTGTATCCCAAGGAAATCATAAAGGAGGGGAAAGACCCACAGGTGCAAAAATATTTGTAGCAGCTCTTTTTGTGGTGGCAAAGAATTGGAAAATGAATAGATACCCATCATCTGGGGAATGGCTGAATAAGCTGTGGTATATGAAGATAATGGAATAATATTGTATTATAAAAATGATAAACAAGCTGATTTTATAAAGGCCTATAAATATTTTACACCGACTGATCCTGAGTGAAACAAGCAGAAGCTGGAATGCTTTGTACACAATAACAGCAAGAATGTGCAGTGATCAGCTGTGAAAGACTAGATTTTTCTCAGTAGTTCAGTGATCCAAAGCAAACCTAATAGACTTTGGACAGAAAATGCCATCTATATCCTGAAAAAACTATAGAGATTGAATGTAAATGAACACATGCTATGTTCACTTCTTTTTTTCTATTTTTTTCTCCCAGGGTTTTTTCTTTTTGTTCTGATTTTTCTCCCCCACCATGATTCATAAAGCAATGTATATTTAAAAATAAGTAAATAAAAATTTAAAAAAAGCTATTTTTGCATGTATTTTGAAAATAAGAAGTTATTTAAAAAAGGAAAAAGTTTCATGTAGAAAATGTTACTTTAGCAGAATTTTGAAGAAATAAGCAGTTTCAAGAAGTCGAGATGAAATGGCAATGTATTTCAGGAATGGAGAAGACACATGCAAATTATTAGAAACAATAATTTGTTTCCTCACCAATATAAAGATGTGGAGAGAAGAATTGAAATATCATGTGTAGGGAACAGTAAAAGGCTGATTTAGCTGAATTGTAAAGTATGGGAAGGGAAGTGATGTATAATAAAATTGGAAAGATAGATTGAGGCCAGGTTGTGAAGGACTTTCACAGAGGAACTTATACTTGATCTTGAAAGTAATAAGGAACAGCTGACTTATTGAGTAGGAAAGTGGTATAGTAAGATCTGAACTTTATTTTTTATTAAAGATTTTTTTTAATATTCAAAACATATACATAGACAATTTTCAACCTTCACCCTTGCAAAACCTTGTGGTCTAAATTTTTTTTCCGTCTTTCTCCCCACTCCCTTCCCTAGACAGCAAGTAATGCAGTATTATGTTAAACATGTGCAATTCTTCTATACACATTTCCACAATTATCATGCTGCACAAGAAAAATCAGATCGAAAGGGGAAAAATGAGAAAAAATGAAAACAAAATACAAGCAAAAAAACAACAAAAAAGGTGAAAATACTATTTTGTGATCTACACTCAGTTCCCACAGTCCTCTCTCTGTCTGCAGATGGTTCTCTCTATCATAAGACCATTGGAACTGGCCTAAATCGCCTCATTGTTGAAAAGAGCCACATCCATCAGACTTGATCATCACATAATCTTCTTGTTGCCATGTACAATGATCTCTTGGTTCTACTCACTTTACTCAACATCAGTTCATGTAAGTCTCTCCAGGCCCCTCTGAAATCATTCTGCTGGTCATTTCTTACAGAACAATAATATTCCATTACATTAATATACCATAACTTATTCAACCATTCCTCAATTGATGGGCATCCACTCAGTTGTTTGCTACTGTTAAAAAGCCTGCTACAAACATTTTTGCACATGTGGGTCCTTTCCCTTTTTTATAATCTCTTTGGGATACAGCAGTAGTGATACTGCTGGATCAAAGGGTATGCACAGTTTGGTAGCCCTTTGGGCATGGTTCCAAATTACTCTCCAGGATGGTTGGATCAGTTCACAACTCCATCAACAATGTATTAGTGTTTCAGTTTTCCCATATCCCCTCCAATATTAAAAATCTGAACTTAAAAAAAATCACTTAATCAGGTACATAAAAGATGGATTGGAATGGTGAAGAAATTGAGCCAGGTAGACCAGATAGGAAGATATTAAGTTGCCAGTAGATGATAGGCGACCAAAGTAGGGCGGTAGCCGGCCATATGTATTGAGAGAAGGCAATGTATATGAGAAGCATTTTGAAAGTAGAGGTGAAATTTACCAATAAATTGACTGTAGGATTGAGGGAAACTGAGTCAAGAATAAAGCCAAGGAAGTGAGGTGGCTAAGAATTGGAAATTGAAAGGATGTCCCTCAATTGGGAAATGGATGAATAAGTTCTGGTATGTAAGATGTGGTATAGGATTATTATTGTGCTATAAGAAACAATGAACAGGCTGATTATAGAAAACCTCAAAACACTTGCATGAACTGATGTAAAATAAAGTGAACAGAAACAGGAGAATATTGCAGACAGAAACAACAATATTATATAATGATCCACCTTGAATGACTTGGCTATTCTCAACATTACAGTGATCCAAGGTAATTCCAAAAAACTCATGATAAAAAAATGCCATGTTACCTCCAGAGAAAAAACTGATGTTGTCCAAACACAGACTAAGGCATAATCTTTTTTCACATTGGGCATAGTGG
Source organism: Sarcophilus harrisii (assembly GCF_902635505.1). Taxonomy (NCBI): domain Eukaryota; kingdom Metazoa; phylum Chordata; class Mammalia; order Dasyuromorphia; family Dasyuridae; genus Sarcophilus; species Sarcophilus harrisii. Next base: position 72,202,085 of record NC_045430.1, read on the forward strand.
GTAGAGCACTGGACTGAAGTCAGGAATACCTGAATTCAGATCAGGCTTCAAACACATTAATTTTTTTTAATCTCTATTTTAGTTTCCTCATCTGTAAAATAAGCAGGAGAAAAATTGTGAATCAGTCCAGTATCTTTGCCAAGTAAACCCCAGAAAGAGGTCACAAAGACTGCAACATGACTGAAAAATGACTAAACAAGATCACCTTAGTTTCCTCTCCCCACCGATATCAATGTTGAGTCATGTTATACTTGTAGTTCACTAAGACTCCCAGATCCTTTTCATACAAACTACTAATTAAACCTGTGTTCTACCTCTTCTACCAGTGAACTTGAATTTTTATGCCTAAGAGTAAGATATTACACTTATCTCTGTTGAATTTTGTATTATTAGATTCAGTCAAGTTCTCTACCCTGCCAAGATTTTTTTGAACCCTGACAGTCTCATCCATTATGTTGGCTGACCTGTCCAGATTTATTTCATCTTTAAATTTCATGACATGTTATTCACTCCTTGATCCATGCTATTGATTTAAAAAAAAAGCCTTTAACAGTGCAGTACCAAGCTCACCAAGTTCTTGGGATAATCCACTGGAGATCTGCCACATTGAATTGAACCATTAACAATTACTCCTTGAGCCTAGCAATATAAGTGGCTCTGAATCCATTTGATTGTCTTATAGTCTAATCTAGGGATTGACAAATTATGACGTGGATGATCCCCCTATTTATGTACCACAGACTGTAGTTTACCAACTCACAGTAAACTCAACAACTCACAGTGTAATCTGTCTTTCTTTTTCTCCACCAGAAGAGTATTAAATATTTTATCAAATGCTTTGATAGAATCTAAGTAAACTATCTCTATAGAATTCCTCACATCCAATAATTTAGTAATCCTATCAGAAAAGGAAATGAAAGTAGATTGGGCATAATCTGTACTTGATAAAACCACAATAATTCTTTGTAATCACTGCTTTTCTTATCTAATATTCTGAAACTGATATATTGATTGTGCTTATAACAAGGATAGAAAAAAAATTCAGTGATAAGAATAAAAGGAGGAAGATAATGCTTGGCATATGGTGGTGAGTGCTGAATAAATCAATCTTATTTCCTCCCTCCCTTTCTCCTTTTCTCCCTCCTACCACTTCCTTTTCTTCCTTCCTTTCTTTTTTCCTTTTTTCTTTCCTATCTTCTTTCCTTTACTCTCTCCTTCTTTTCTCTCTCTCCTTTCCTCCTTCCTTCATGCCCTCCCTCTCTTCCTTCTTTCCTTTCTTCCTTCTTTCCTTCCTTCCTTTCCTGATTGCTTCCTTGTTATCCTTTGAGAAAATGGTGCTTCCGATTTGCTATTAGTAAAACGTGCTCTCTTCTGTAATCCCACTCCACACTGTATAATTTGAGTGACAATATACATTTGGAAGATGCCAGAGTGGGAATAGAGCTGCAGCATAAGGGGAAGTACCCCAGTGAAGGCAACCATCCGATTCAGAGATTAAACCCACACCAATTACATCTTGTGCTAGTAAACAATATGAACTCATAGAAACAGATGGTTAGATGGAATCTGCAGAGGCTAACAAGACTAAGTAGATTTCACTAAAACTATTAAAATTCCTTTCAGATTTATGACACAGCAATTCCTGACTGTAAAGGTAGAGCCACATTAGCTAACTAAAAGTCCACTCTAACTAGTTCAAGATTAGGTTTGAGTTAGTTCTCCAGAGAAATCAAAGCCAATCTTAACACTCTACGTTCAATTATTTAGATATTTCACTTGGACATTTCCTCAATTTATTTGTCTGTGCATGTGTAGATCTGAAATCAGGAGAAGAATGCTTTCTAGAAACCCCAATCCTGAAATTCCCTCTGACATCAAGAAGTGATTGATTAAGAAGTCAGCATCTGTACTGACATTGACTTTGCAGTGAATATGGAAAGATTTAGATTCTGGTACCATCAGACTGCTGTCTTTCAAAAGCAAAAGTTTAAATACATGCATATTATCTTATGTCATAAAAACTTTTATTATGATTGATTTCTTTTGTGGCAGATGTTTTATTCATGAGTTAAGTTATTTCTGTGAAAACTCTGTAAGTTTCCATTTCATTTTCTTGAATTGAATATGCCATGATTTTGTTTTTTGTTAAATCTGTATATAGGATATATCATTTCTGGGATGCTAATGCCTGTTGTAGGGATAGAACACAGCTGTATGTAAAACTGAGTTGACTGTTGCCTGCAGCCACCTCCTTAGAGTTTTCAATATAGTTTATCTGTTTTCTGGGGTAGACAGTATTTCAGCTGTAGAGGAAAATTCCATCTTGTACATATTTGGCAAGATTGCTGCTATACTGCCAGCCTTAATCTCTGGGGTAAAAGTATGGGGGAGGGGAATAACATATCCTGGTAGTGATAGGAAAAAATAGCAAATGATGCTGAATCGGCAAATCATCCTAATAAACTTTTTAGTTATGCATTTATGTTTTCTATGAGTAATCAAAGAAATCTGATGCACTAGGATCAGATCATCAATTTAAAAGCCCTTTAGCCAACTATAAAGTCTATCATTTGTATGATCTTAAGCATGTATGAACCTTAGACTTCAGATTTTTTTAAACTGTGCAAGGAAGTAGGCTTTAATTTGTGATAATTCTAAGATGCTGTGTAACGCCAATAACCAAAAACCATTTTTACTGCCATTTTGTTTATTCAGTTTTTTTCTATCCATTAGTTTCCTTTCTTTGCTAGCTTTCTTTCAATAAAGGAAATGTTGTATGGCATTCAAAGCCTTTCATAACCTGACCACATCTTACTTTTCCAGATAAATTACACATTACTTTCCAAAGTGTCCTTCTTAGTATTCTTCACACATAGACAGTATTCTATACCTTCCCTTGACGTCCTCCACATTTGCAATATAATTCTGTCTCTCAGAATTCCTGATTTCCATAAAGGTTTATTAACTCAAATATTTTCTACATCTAATCTTTCCTGATTCCTTTGATCTGCTAGTGTTTTTCCCATCATCGTCTGTCCATTTTGTGTGTATATAAAGACAGGTTTCCAGCCTAATCCTAATCAGTGAATCAATGAGCACAGTAAAGTAGCTATTAAGAAACTTTGTAATAGTTTCATCACAATATGTATACAAACAAATCAATTTAAGACAGAAGGGGTGCTATGCTTGTGTTGTGTGTGTGTGTGTGTGTGTATGTTTGTATACATTGTTACTCCTTCTCCATCACAGGAATTAGAGGCATGTTGCCCAGTCTGTGTAAAAATTTTTGGCTCTTCCTTTGTACCTGAAAAAAAGTCTAAATTTTTTTCTTTTTTTAGGGGTGTTTATGGTATCTTATTGTAAAAGTTGGGTTAAGTATTTGGTTATAGGCTCACTGTCATCTGCTGACTTGCAGCTTCGCAAAAATTCATTTTAATTTCTTATGCTGACACACAGTATATCAAAACCACAATGGGGAAATTTGTGATGTGGAAGGGGATAACTATATGTGTGTTTGTGTATATGCATGTGCATTGTATGTATATATGTGCATATATATTGTATACTGTGCATATATGTGTATTTGTGTATGAATGTAACTACGTGTATGTATGTATAGATATATGTGTGTGTTTATGCATGTGGATGTGTACATATATTTGTGTATATATGTGTATAATGTCTCTCTTTACTAGATGGGATCATTTCAGGTTTTTCTTTGCATCTCCAGTGCCCAGTAAAGTGCCTGTCACATAGTAGGAATGTGAATTGGTTGATAGAGATTCATTTAAAAGGTAAAAGGATAGATGAGGTTTGGACAGAAGAGGAAAATATACTTTGAATATTTTTTGTCTTCAATGAATGTTCAATAGATTTTTGTTTCTTCTTTCTCCATCTCCAGTAATAGCTTTCATGCCATCTCACTGTCTTGTGGTAAATAATGGCTCTGTGGTCTGGCACAGGACTCTGAGACATTGAAAATTTTTTTTCCTTGAAATGGGAGGAATAAATCAGTTATTTGTTTTGCTAGTACATATAGTCTCCACCTTTCTGCCATGCTCTCCTGAAATCTATATTGTATGTTACCTGTTTTAACTTTTTTTCCCCACATCATACAAATTAAAGGAAAGTTGCAAATTAATGACAGACAATTTTTCCTAATCTAGGCTTAAACCTCCTACAGAAGTCTTGAAAATCCATTTTCTACCTTCTCTTGTTGTGGTGAGGCTGTTAAGTAGACTGCTTTCCATAAGTTGCCCATGACAAATGGGGAAAAATATTCCTTTTGGTTTAGTAGTTACTATTCATAGCCTGCCTTAGGCCAGAGGCACTTGCTAGTCCCTTTGGAGACTTTGGACACATAAGCATTTTGGTTCCTTTCTGTTTTTTTTACGTTTCTTCATTGGTTTCTTATCATCTTGTTGAGTTGACTTCCAAAGGCCCTGAGCTCCCTCAGATGGGAACTGGTGGGATATGACTGTTAATATCAGTAATTTAATATAGTATGTCATGCAAGAATAACTCTTACCATGTGTTTGTTGTTTTTCCACGGTTCTTTTTGTAAACATTTCTTGATGGAAGAGTAACCAGCATTATTTATTCATATTTTTAATCAATCAGTCAAGCAATTAGGAGCATACTATGCAAGTACATTTAGATTAAGTACAATGAAAATGGATGTAGTCATATGACAGTTTGCCAACTGGAAAACTGTTGGAAAATTGGCATTATAAACCTTAAGTCTAGTGTTAGGGAAATATTAAGGACTGAGGATTGCACAGCACATCAAAGGCAGTTTTGGTGAGCAGGACTGTCTTTTCTGTACTTAAAAAAGAAGCAATATTATCAAAATTAATTTAAATTGTTGAATTTCTTTCATCTTTTTCCCATGATTCCTGAGATTCATGATTTAATTAGAGGTTTTAGGAAGCTTATAGATAGAATAACTAACCAATCATAAGTGGGAGACCACCTGAGGAAACATAAATTAACTCTTATTTAACTAGATTTTTTGATTAATTTCTTTTCCCCATCTCCTTTAACAGACAGGGATAAAAGTAATTTTCTGGTAATCCTACCGACTTGACTCTACTACTATATTTCGATGCCTTTCTAGGAGTCTGTCCTTCTGAGTATCCATATCCCATTTTCCAGGCACCTATCCCAAATTTGGATCAGAGGCAGAGTAAGGTAAAAACAAAGGTGATAAGTTTTGGAAAATGGAATGAATAAAGGCAGTACATTTTAAAATTAAAATCTAATCTTAACTAGAGAACTGTTTTAGCATTTTCTTCTAAGAGTATGTTATATGAAGCCTGCTCCCATTCTGCCAGGATTACCAGATTCTTTTACCAGAATTGATGGCAAGACTCATCCTAAAATTTTGTTATCAGAACAAATTAGAAAAACCTCAAGATTTGTTGATAATGGAATATATAGCATGCCTTAAGCAGATGCTACCCCCCTCAATAAATCACATACAGATTACTCCTTGAAAAGAAAAATATATGTAATAAGTATGTGGGACCAAATAACATAGTGATTACTTCTGTTTGCCCCAGTTTTATCATCTGTAAAATAGGGATAACAATAGCTCCCTCCTATCAAGGCTGTGGTGAAGATCAAATGAGATAATATTCAGAAATTGTTTAGCATAGTATCTGGCATGTAGTAAGCACTATAAAAATATAAGTCATTGTTATGATGCTGGGACACCATGAGCTTCATGTTATTGCAGTGGGTTTTTTTTTCTTTTTAATTTTTATGTCACAATCATTTCTGGACATAATCTTTTCTCTTGGGCAAATCTCTATATTTTACCTTTTCCTTGTAACAGAAATAAAACACCAGGTAGTAGAGTAGTATGCTAAGCTGGAGTCAGGAAGCCTTGAATTCAGATCCAGCCTCACACACTTAATAGCTACGTGACCCTGGTGAGTCACTTAACTACTGGTTTGCCTCAGTTATATTATCTGTGAAATGATAATAATAGCACCTATTTCTGTGGGCTGCTGTGAGGATTAAATGAGACAAAATTTTAAAGTGCTACATAAATAACAGCTATTACTATTACAATATGATTATGATAATGATGAAAAAAAAACAACTAATACATTACTGACTGGCAGCACATTCCCATAGTTGCCCACTTTTCTAACGAAAAAGGACAAAAAAGCATGTATTTTAAATAGAAAATAGACCAGGATTTTAGGAACTTTGTGTACTGACTCCCTAGTAATTTCAGGATTTTTGAAGTGGGTTTTTTTTTAATATTGTAGTGGTACTCTTGGTCATTATATCAGTCATTTCTAAATTTTAAAAATTGATACTCTTATCATTATATCAGTACACTTTCCTCACTCGCTATAAAATCCTCCCTTGTAACAAAGAAATGTAATTAAGCAAAAATATCTAGTACAGGAACAGATATATGTATTTGAATATAAGAATGTATATACAACATTCTTATTATTAGTCTTCAATGCTCTGTTTTAGGGAGGGAGGGAGCTTTCATTATTTATTTTTTGGAGACCCCTTTTCCAATTTTGCGTATCAGAATTTTGCTGAAAAGAAATTGTTTTCCTTTCTTAGTGATTATAGGATCATGGTGGTGAAAAAATAATCCACCATATTGTAGCTTTATGACCAGGGCATATATCTTGTATTTATTACCTGTAGCTTCCTGAGAGGAGCCTACTATGACTCCAAATCCAGTCTGACAGCAGAAATCTCTCAGAAGGGTTGAGCTAAAGCAAAATTTCTGATAATGTTAGGGAAATAGAATCAAAAGATGAGAGGCAGCATAGGGAAGACTGGAGGTCGATACAATGATGACAAGGCATTCAAACTGAGTAGATTAATAAAACTTCAGTAGAATTATTTAGCTTTTTTTCCACTGTAGTCAAAAACAAATATGAATATAAGAATAGAAGAGGCAGAAACATGTCACAAAAAAACAGATGTAGAAGAAACCAATAAAAGTTTCCTTAATGAAATGGGTGACTGGGGAAAAAAATCTTTGTATCAGGTATCTCTGATAAGAAATTAATATCCAAGATATATAAATAACAAATAGGATTATAAAAAACCAAAAAACATTCTTCAGTAGAGAAGATATGATCAAGCAATAAACTATTTTTTTTTTTTTTAGATTTTGTTCCGCAAACTGTATTCTTTTTTTTTTTTTTTTTTTTTAATTTAATAGCCTTTTATTTACAGGATATATACATGGGTAACTTTACAGCATTAACAATTGCCAAACCTCTTGTTCCAATTTTTCACCTCTTACCCATCCACCCCCTCCCCTAGATGGCAGGATGACCAGTAGATGTTAAATATATTAAAATATAAATTAGATACACAATAAGTATACATGACCAAAACGTTATTTCAAGCAATAAACTATTAACAATTTTATGAAAGAATGAGCTCCATCAATAATTAAATATAAATAAAATTACTTAGAAGCTGTACTTCACTCCCAATAAATTGGCAAAAATGAGAAAATGTGAGAATTATCCATGTTAGAGGAATTATGAAAAGACCAATATATTACTGCATTGTTGGTGGAATTTTGAATTGATCTATGCATCTAGAAAATAATTTATTTTTTACATAATAGCTTTTTATTTTCAAAATATATGCAAAGATAGTTTTCAACATTCACCCTTGCAAAACCTTGTGTTCTAAATTTTTCTCCCTGCCCTCTCCTATCCTCTCTCTTGGACAGCAAATAATCCAATATATGTTAAAGATATACTATTCCAAGAAATAACTTAGAATTATGCAGGTAAATTGACTAAAATTATCCTTGGATCCAGAGACTACTTTTTAGGCAAATAATCTCTTGGAGGTCAATTATAAAACAAGAACGATTTCCTATATATCAAAATATTTATACAGGAGAACTCAGTGGTGCAGTGAAGAGCTGAGTTCAAATACAGCTTCAGATACTTGCCAGCAGTGTGATCCTGAGAAAGTCACTTAACCCTGCTTGCCTCTGTTTCCTCATCTGTAAAATGAGCTGGAGAAAGAAATGGCAAATTCCACTATCTTTGCCAAGAAAATTACAATCAGGGTCACAAAGAGTTAAACATGACTGAACCACAAAAACAAAATATGTAATAGCATATATAAAAATAAAAACCTAATGGTCTATTATTAGGCTTTTAAAACAATCATATTGATTGAATATAGACTAAAGCATGTTATTTTTTCCTCTTCCTTTCATTTTTCCTCTTTAGTTATTGTATAAAAATGACTAATATGGAAATGTTTTACATAATTGTACATGTATAATCTATATCTGATTATTTACTGTTTCAGGGTGGGGGGAAGGGAGGGAAGAAGAAGGGGATGGAATTTGGAATTTAAAACTTTAAATAAAAATGTTTAATAGAATTCCCAATCCCTCTATTTTTGTCTGCCTGCATTTTTTATTTCCTTTACGGGTTAATGTTACACTATTTCAAAGTCCAATTCTTCTTGTGCAGCAAAATAACTGTATGGACATGTATACATATATTGTATTTAACATATACTTTAACATATTTAACATGTATTGGTCTACCTGCCATCTGGGAGGTGGGAGGAAGGAGGGAAAAATTAGAACAAAAAATTTTGCAACTGTCAATGCTGAAAAATTACCCATGCATATATCTTGTAAATAAAAAGCTATAATAAAAAAAATTAAAATGTTTAAAAGAATTGAAAAAAAACAATCATGATAAATACAGAGAATTATGGAAAGATATACACCCAGATAGAGGACTGTGGGAACTGAATGTGGATCCTAACATAGTATTTTCACTTTTTTGTTATTGTTTGCTTGCATTTTGTTTTCTTTCTCATTTTTTTCTTTTGATCTGATTTTTCTTGTGCAGCATGATAATTTTAGAAGTATGTAAAGAAGAACTGCACATGATTAATATATATTGGATTACTTGCTTCTAGGGGTGGGGGAATACAAGGTTTTGCAAGTGTGAATGCTGAAAATTATCTATGCAAATGTTTTGAAAATAAAAAACTAATTAAAAGAAAGCTTTCTTTTAAGGCAAGGAAAGGGAACATCTGGCTGTATAAGGCAGAGAAATTGTTTGCTAAGACAACTGCAGGTGATGATAAACTAAAAACTTGAGATCTCTAAATTGATAATTTTGTGTGACCCATGAATGAGGTTATAAATATCCAAATGATCCTTGGCAGGAAAAAAACAACAACTGTTCCCTATCCTTATTGTAAGGGCTGGACCTTTAGGAAGAGAGAAGAATACAGAAGGAAATCTAAGTAATATAATAAAAGAAAATATCAATAAAATTATTTTTAAAATAAAGTTTATCTAATAAATAATAAAAAGTTTTAAATTAGATAATATGGACAACAATAGACAACTTCTTTCTTTTGAAAAAAGAACTTTTATTTTCAGCCTCAGTTATTAGTTTGGGTCTTTCCAAACTCCAGATCATTCCACTCTGGTTAGACTTCAATTTACCAGCAATGATGTTGATAATTGAAGCTATGGGAACCTTTTGATTAAATGGGGGTTTTTTGGTCCAGTCACATATGTAATCTGTATGCTCCAGTGGCTGCCTATCTGGATAGGGTGATTTAGTTTTAAGTCCTCTGGTTTTCCTCAATTTGTGGCTTCCAATATAGTTTCCATGCCCTCTTCAGGGTCTGGCAAAGTTCTGGTCTCCTTTCTTCTTGTATAATTCTCATAGTCCTCTGCTGGACCCTAGAAGAATCCCATAGGATGTTGTACTTCTCAACCGCAATAAACATTTAATTACTGCACAATGTTATGTAATTAAACATGAGAATAATCAACTATGATGTTTCTTTAAATATTTTATCTGTCTTATCTTATTTCCTTAGCTATCTCTGCCTCCTTTTTAAGTTCTGAAATCAGTGAGGGACTTTTTAGGAGGACCCATCCTCTACCTTTGAGACTTAAATTTATACTTCATATTTTTTAACAATTTATACTTCATATCTTGAATTGCATAGTTGTTTATATATTTTCTTTCCCATTAGAATGTGAGTTTTCTTGAACGTTCGGGATAGTATTTTTGACTGCCTACTCCTAGAGAGTTTAGCAATATGCTGCATGCTGTGTAAGCACTTAAATGCTTGTTGAGGAGACAGAAAGAAAAAAACAGGATATAAAACTGGAATTCTGATCCTTTAGCAAACTCTGTAACCTCCTTTAATCTTTGAAAACCTTCCCCTACTTACTAAATGACTTTTCACTTTACCCAGAACTTCTCAGTCATCATAGATAGTTAATCAAAATCTGGATGTCTGAACATTTCCTTTCTTTGGCAATTATTTACTCTTTAGAATAAAAAAACTGCTTCAAGCTGTCTCTGTGTTTGTGAGAGATACAGCAAGAAGGTGCTTTTTTACAAATCACTGAAAGATGGGTATATTTCAGGATTTTCTTTTCTTTCAAGTTTTGAGGTTAGGGTTTAGGCATTTTTGATTGCAGGAAGGAATTCTAGGCAGCTGCTGCAGTCCCAGATCATGGCTGACAAAACAGCCCTATTCCTCTATCTCCCAGGGAATGTAGGAAGGAAATAGAAATTAGGCTTTGAGGTCTCTAGGCAAGATTAGAAGAGTAAATGATAAGGAATTCTTTCCTCCTCTTGCACATATGCAGTGGCAAGCAGCCAGCTTTCCTTTAATTTAACCTGGTGTGTGCTTGGATAAGAACAAATGACTTTTTGTTGTAAGAAATCTCTTCTAGAACTTGCTGAAGAAAAAAAAAAAGCAGGAAGGGAAAGATAGTTGGGTAAATTTTGCCAGTAAAACAATTGTTTTTCTTTTATGTCATTATCAAAATGAATATGTGAAAATGACAAAGTAAAATTCACATAGACTGAAGATATCCATTATATTAACTAGTGAATATTCATATATGTGTTCTAAGATGTAAGATAGTCTATCTTTCATTTTGCTACTTTACCTAGCAAACAGTCATCAGTGTAATTGTCTCCATTTTCTAGCAGGTGAAAGTGGTTCTGTGAGGTCGTTAAGTTTGGAAAACCTGTAGAACAAATGAGGGGAACCCCTTCCACTTATTAGAATTCAGGTGCTCCCATCATTTCTGGGCTTAGTGCTTTCCTCATCATCCTATAAGTGTAATTCATGGCAGTGTTTCATTTATATGCTTTGTAATATTTAGGTCAGTGCATTGAAAAAAAATGTTTTTTTCAACCTGAATATTCGCTTATTTAAATGCATTGCTAGAAGGCTGCCCTCATTTTGTGACTGATTATGCAGTTTACAAATACCATGTTGCAGGTAGCAGAAAAAATTTGACGTTACAGGCCTTTTGGAATAAGCAGCATTCATCCCATCCATCAAAATGACAGTTATTATGTGGTAATAATAACAAAAGTACTCCATTTGCTTCTATTGAGTTTGAGTTATTTACTGTTCATTTAATATGCAATGCTTCTGGGAGTCTAATCTCCACATTTCTCTCATGATTTATAATGTGGTATATATTTCCCTCAAGATATTTTTTTTAACCTGTTGTGTCCAAATTGATAATTTGAATATATTGTAATAAATTCTACTGCATTTTACAAATCCTGTTCACCTGTTTTGTGCTTAGTCATTGTCTTAAATAACAACAAATCCAGCTGTAGTCAATCAGTAAATATTTATTAAGCACCTACCATGGGCTCAGCACTGCACTAATAGCTCTGGGGGATTCAAAAAAAAGGCAAAAAAAAAAAAAAACAACTTCTTAGGACAGCTAGGTGGTGTAGTAGATGGGCCTTGGAGTAAGGTGGACCTGAGTTCAAATTCAGTTTGCCAAGTCCCTTAATAACCAATTGTCACCAAAAAAAACCAAAACCAAAAACAAAAACAAAACAAAAGCCTTGCTATTCTCTGCCTTCGAGGAGCTCATAGACTAATGGAGGAGATGGCTAGATACAAACACGCTATACAGGATAATTTGGAAATAATCAACAAAAAGAAGACAGTTTGTTATATGGTATGGTTTTAGAGGCAGCAAGGTAATTCAGTGGATAGCATGCTGGGTCTGGAGTCGGGAAGACCCGAGTTCAACTGCAAACTGGAACACTTTTACTAGTTGTGTGATCCTGGGCAAGTCACTTAACTTTGCCTTAATCCCCTGGAGAAGGACATGGCAAACCACATCAGTATTTTTGCCAAGAAAACCTCATGAACAGCATAGGTGAGCTACTATCCCTGAGGTCCTAAAGAGTCAGTTGTGACTGAACAGCAACAGCAACAATAGATTGAATTACTTGTTTGCTGAACTTTCTGCATTGAACATTAATTTTATCAATGAGCACACATTTATTAAGATTACATGTCCAATGCATATTTCCTTGAGATCCAAGATAAAACAAAGAAAGAATCCTTGGCTTAAGGAGTTTACATCCTAGTGTAAGCGAAAATTCTTATATCAAAATACTTATTGTCATTGGTTTGACATCACAGCTGTTTGGTCTTGAGAGCTTTCTACATGTAGGAACATTTCAAGCCTTAGAATATGGTGGATTGTTCAGGATAAAGTTGATTGCAACATAGGACAAATCTAATGATGGATTTTATGGGTCAGTGTGACTCAAATGGAAGGATAGAATTCACCATAATTGTCTCCAAGGAATGGATTTTAGAAATCAATAATTAAATGAGCTTATGATTTGGAAGTTTCCTTCTATGATGTAGCTCACAATCCGACCATTTCTTCTTGCCCTTTTTGAGCCTGTTCTCTGTCATTCCTCCCATTCTATCTGTTCCCAACAGTAAGTTCACCCAGAGAGCGTGCTGGAAGTTGTGTGCCATTTCTTCTGACACTATGATGGTAGAGTATAGCTTTCTGACTATTTGCCATAATCTTTCTCCCTCCCTTATCCTGGGATCAGCTCATCTTCTCTTCCTGTCATGTAATTCCCATGATTTTTTTTACTCTTGTTTTTCTTTAGGGAACCTCATTGGTTAAATGCTGTAAGCCTCTCTGTTTCCCTCTGTGCAATGTTCAATTTCGATTCTGTCATGTGTCATTAATATTCAAATATCACATTAGTTAAGCATTTATTATCTGACAGGTTCTATGCTAACTTTGGAGATGAAAAGAAAAAAATTACCTTTTGTCCTCAGGGAACTTACATTTTTTTTGGGGGGGAGGGGTGTTGAGGCAATCAGGGTAAAGTGACTTGTCTATGGTCACACAGCTACTCAGTGTCAAGTTTCTGAAGTAGGATTTTAACTCAGGTCCTCCTGCCCCCAGGGCTGGTGCTTTTCCTACTGTGATCACCTAATTGCTCTAGATAATTTACATTTTAATAAGGAAAGAAGGCTTGGATGTCACATACTTGTGTGTGATCCTGGACAAGTCATTTAATTGCTAGTTATCTCAGTTTCTTCAGTTGTAAAATGGGAGACAAACATTAAATGGGAGGTGTAATATCCATTTTATAGTTGAAGTATGTAAGGCTAGATTTGAACTCAGGATTTCATGACATGTCACCTAGTTGCCTCTGAATGAGGGAAGAAGGGGGATGGAGATGGTATGTACATAAATATGTGATATACAAGATACATGCAAAGTATCTTGGGGATACTCTTTCTATATTTCTCTCCTGTATTACTGGTCTGCCAAGCTCAGAGAACTGCTGCTTCCTCTGATGGCAAGAGCTGAGTTTTGAAAAAAGCTGATTTTCTGTGATGGTAAAACATTGGTTTTCAAAAAATAGGCCTTTGTTTGTATTGATCCAGTCATTCTAGAAAGCAATTGGAACTGTATCCCCTAAATTGGGCATATATTTTTTGACCCAGCAATACAGTTATTCAGACTATACCTCCAAGGAGATCAAAGAAAGAGGAAAAGGACCCATATGTAGAAAATAATTTATTAGTAGTTCTTTCAGTAATTGAAAAGAATTGGAAACTAAGGGGGTGTCAATCAAATGGGGAATAGTTAAATTATTAATATAATAAACATATAAATAGAAATAAATAAATACAATAAATTATGGGTATAATATTAATATATAATAAAATATGAATAATAATAACACAATAAGTAAATTATGAATATAATGTCATAATGCTGTAAGAAATTAAGACACCACACCATCCATCCATAAAACAATTGGTTATGGCAAATGTCAAAATTTTGACTACTGACAGATAAATTCACTTACCTTGGCAGTATGTTTTCTAAGGATGTCCACACAGATGATGAGGTTAACACAAGCATTACCAGAGCTAGCTCAATGTTTAGAAGGTTCCAAAGGAAAGTATGTGAGAGAAGAATTAGACTGACTACTAGACTAGGTCTACAGAGCCATTGTGCTGAGCTCATTGTTGTATGAAATCTGGATCTATATCTTTTCCATGTCAAGAAACTCCAAATATTCATGAAGATTATTTTGTGCCCAACCTGTGGTTGAGCCTTTTGATCTTATATTGGTCTAAGCAGCTACAGTCATATACTCTGTACCTTAACTCCAATATAAAGATGTCATTTTGGTCCTCTTTCAGAACAAAGGACAGTAACCTATCTTTTATATTTGATCCTCAATCTCATTACCCTTGTAATTGTCAGCTCGGTTACTGATCTTCCTTGGACTAGTTTCTTTTCTCATATTGATTTTAGAGTCCAATGTGGTAGCTTCATTGTCCATGATGATAAAAATAATTATGATTTTTGCAATTTTTTTCCATTTTTCTTTTATTATCCTCCCCCCCCCAGCTTCCATTTCACACACACCCCCTTATGTCTTTGGAATAACTTTGTTTAACTAGATATCTTGCAAAGTTTTATTTAAATATTGTTTATTAGCCTCCTCTGCACATTTTGAAATATTACTTTTAATCATCCAATATCTTCTTATGCAAGATTTTTACAAAATGAATTTATATTTCTAATCTGGTGTTGCCTTTGGCAGCCATCTCTTAATTTGACAAGTAACTGAGTTATTTGATGACTAAAGCACTTTCCCAGTGATTGTTCTTTGTGTTGTAGCAAATATTACGTTGTAAATACTTAATTACCAATTATTAGGTATAATGGAAGTATTTGTGAAATAATGGGCAGTGGTGTTATAGTGGTAACTGGGTAAGGGTTTTTTTTAAGGTGTTTTTTAGGTTCCATGATTATACTGGAGAAAAACATAAGTCAACTAGTTAATGACATTATTATTAAGCATCAGACATTATGCCTGGGGATAAAGAAAAAGGTGAAAACAATCTCTGCCTTTGAGATATTCACATCTTAATGGGAAGATAACATACAAACTACTATGTATAAATAATATGTACAGGATAAAGAAATAATCTTAGAGGGAAAACAAAAGCTTTAAGGAGGATTAGCTATTTGAAGACCACCTCAAAAAAAAAAAAAAAACAACTTTAGGCTAAATAAATGTGGGTCCAAATCTGACATTGGATATACCCCACTTTATTATAATCTCCTTTGAAAATGTTTGTTATCTCTTTTCATATCTTGAATTCTGTATCAAGTTGTCCTCGAGTATTTTATTGGCCAATGGATACTTTATATCTTTATTCAAAGCTTATTTTTGCCAATTTACTATGGTAGGTTTTGTGAGAGATACAAAAAATTATGGAATCTAGGATTAAGAAGTGTAGGAGAACTAAACCTCTGCTTTCAAGGAGATCAGAAGTCCAGTTTGGGTAGCAAGTAGATGGGCCAGAGTTCAAATCCAACCTCAGATACTTACTGGATGTGTGATCCTGGGCAAGTCACAAAACTCAGTTTTGCCTCATTTCCTCATTTGTAAAATAAGCTGGAGAAGGAAACAGCAAATCACTCCAATATCTTCATCGAGAAAATCCCAAACATGTTCATGAAGAGTCAGACATGGCCGAATAACAAATTTAGTTGGGGAGATAGGAAAAAACACATAAAAATTTCAAATAATAATACTAGATTCAAATAACACAATGATAAAGTAAGATGGTAAAGGCAACATCTAATTAATTACCAACTTAGTGATAGAGACAATAAACGATAGCAATTAACTCAGAGCAGGAGAGCTATTTAGGCTGAAAGTGTATGTGAAAACTTTATGGAGGAAGACCTTCCATTGGGCTTGAAAGACAAGTGAAGAATTGAAATATTCTCTGGGAAATCACTGAGGCAAGAAAGCTTAAAGAACAGTGGTTGGGGTAAATGCATAGATTTCAGCTAAAGTAGAATGTTGAATTTTTTATGTTATCCATTCTTACTTGGATACCTAATAAATAGTAGTTGCTTTAAAAAAAATAAAACAACTAGAAGTAGTATAATTTATGGGATACACTCAATTCTTTTGCCTCTAATAAGTCTGGTTCTTGCTCAATTATTAATTAAATTACAGTAGCCATTGTAGTACGTTGGATGTTGGAATATTTATCTATATTTACATCATATCCTCTGTGGAATCTTGACTACCCTCTTGCAATTTCCCCTCTTTCCTTTTCTTGATATTAACTGAGATAATGAGCTAAAGCAGAGGGAGGTAGGGTGGGATGGTGGTGGAGCAGAGTCAATATTTTATTTTGCCTATTATTTCCTCAGTTCAATTTGGTCATTGACATTCAGGACTTTTGTGACTTTGAAATATATCACAAATGCACTGTGTTTTAGGGCCTGAAAGAATGTCTCTCACACAGAGTAACTTCATGATAAATGGATATTGAGTTAAAGTGACTTGTTAGGCCAATGAGGAAGCCTGGTAGAATGGGATCCCAGGATTCACAGTTGGGATTAGATAAGAAAAGACAAATTCTTGACTAAAGAGTAGTCTGGATTCTGCCATTAGTCTTCTGCATTATTTTTATTTTCAGTGAGTTGTTTGAAGGTAAGACTATGTTTTTGCCTTTCTTTGAATCCCTAGGGCTTAAAATAATTATTTGGCACTTAGTAGGTGTTTAATGAATGTTGCCTATGTGTGTATTGATTATGTACACATACACAGAGTTTCAGAACTCTTACAGAAGTCTTGAGCTATTAATTTTAGAATTGCATTAAGGTTTTTATAACACCCAAAGATAGGGACTATATTTTTTACTTTCTTTGTATCCCTAGAACTTAGAACCATGCTTTTGGCACATAGGAGATGCTTAATAAATGTTGATTAAATTTTGTGTGTATAAAGTACGCACACACACACACACACACAACACAGAAACACACACAGAGAGAATATCCTAAAAGTTGTAATGTAATCTTGAGCTATTAAAAATGAGAATTTCATTAAGACTTGCAGCACCCTGTATATATTACATATATCAATATACTTGAGTTGTAAAGCTCTATACAGAACTTAAAAATAGAACCTGAACTATATTATCCAATACCCTCTGATGTGATAGTTGTAGTTTTATTATTTTTTTGTAATTTATACTTTCTTTTAGACATTCTATATTCTTTCTTTCCCACCTCCCACACAGCACTAATCAACAGAGCTTTTGCATTCATTTTTCTACTTTGAACCCCTTTTTGTTGTTATGAGCCAGCTTGTGTTAGGACCCTATGCTTTCACTTTCCAGTAATAAACTATAATATTCTCTATTAATTTTCTTCCTCATGTTTATTGTAATGATGTTTATTGTTGTTTCAGACCTAATTTGAAGTGTGGCTTTGTAAGCACTGATTTGAGTCAGTCATGCTTAAATTGTGTTTTTTTTAATTTTTCTAATACTGAGAGGATGAAAAAATTTAATGATATTTGATGATTCCTTATGTTTATATATCCATCGGAAGAATCCAAAACATGTTGCAAATATCATTTCTATGGGGGAAAACAAATGAGCCTTATAATGTATTCTACATTGCCAGCTTTAAGCTTAGGATTCCATGATCACAGAATCACAAAATTGGAAAGGACCTCAGTGTTGCCATCTCGATCAAAGCTTCTTAAATTGTGGGTTGTGACTCCATATGGAGTAACTTAACTGAATGTGGGTATTGTAAAAAAAAATTGGCAATAATAAAAGATATTAAATATTCCTTCAAGATTTTATTCTTTATGTTAAAATAAACAAAAATCCATCTCATTACTATGCAAATTTGCTTTCATCTTTAATGAATGGTAACAATTTTCTGTGTAGCAAAGAAATGTTTTAAGATAATTTTTATGCTTTATTATCAATAAATGTTTGATTTGTATACCTATTTTATTATATACACAGGGTCATGTAAAAGTTTCTTAGATGAAAAAAGGTTACATATGGAACAAGTTTAAAAAACCCTGATCTAAATCAAATTGGGCTGCAAAGAGAATCACCTATACACTCAATGAAGTAGTAGTGTGGAGCAATGTGCGCAGCTAAGTGGCACCATAGTGCATAGAACATCAGGTGTGGAGTCAGGAAGACTCATGTTTAAAAGTTCAAATCCGACCTCAGACACTTAGCTGGCTGACCTTGGCCAAGTCACTTAACCCTGTTTACCTTAGTTTCCTCATCTGTAAAATGAGCTGGAAAAGGAAATGGCAAACCACTCAAGTATTTTTGCCAAGAAAACTCCATATGGGGTCAGTAAGAGTTGAATAAGAGTAAAACAACTGAGTAACAAATGGCACAGTATTAAGATTAGAATTTGGAATCAAGGAATCTGTATTCAAATCCTAACTTATATATCTGTGTGATATTGGGCAAGTCGATTCCCTACTCTTAGACTCAGTTTCCTTTCAGGATAACCTGGATCAAATGATTTCTAAAATTCCTTGAATTCTAAAACTATGATTATATACCCAACAAATAGTCATCCTACATGTTCTTTAAAAGCCTCCCATGTAGGGGAAAGTATTTCCCCAAGTAATCCATTCTACTTTTGAATGGCCCTCATTGTTAGTAAATTTATCCTGACCTCAATCTAAACCTCACCAATCCATTGCTGACTCTTCATTGATCCAATTCTTATACACAAAAACCCTTTTTTAATACTTAAAGGTAACTATCTTGTCCTATGAACCATAAAGATGCCCTTTAATTGTTTTAGGGACATGATTTTCACAACCATGATTTGCCCAATAACACAGTTTTCTGTTAATCATCAGCAAGAACTATTTGAACAATCATAGCTAAATTATATACTATGGTTCATATCAGTTTCTGCCTGAAAAAAACTTACAGTGTAAATGAAGACATATTATATGAAAACCCTCTGTAGTTGAGCTTCTACCCATATTTCCATCTTTTTTTTTCCTATCACTCCTCATTCCAGTTAAAATTCAAAGCACTGTTGAGGCTTGACTTGTAGTCCCCTAGTAATCAGCTCTCCCTGCCTCTTGATAGCACTTTGTACTTCCATAATTTGCAATAACTTGTTGAGAATGTGAAATTCTAAATTGTGGTATATGAAAATTATGGAATATTACTGTTCTGTAAGAAATGACCAACAGGATGATTTCAGAAAGGCCTGGAGAGACTTACATGAACTGATGCTGAGTGAAATGAGCAGGACCAGGAGATCATTATATACTTCAACAACAATACTAGATGATGACCAGTTCTGATAGATCAGGCCATCCTCAGCAACAAGATCAACCAAATCATTTCTAATGGAGCAGTAATGAACTGAGCTAGCTATGCCCAGAAAAATAACTCTGGGAGATGACTAAAAACCATTACATTAAATTCCCCAATCCCTATATTTATGCACACCTGCATTTTTGATTTCCTTCACAAGCTAATTGTACAATATTTCAGAGTCTGATTCTTTTTGTACAGCAAAATAACGTTTTGGTCATGTATACTTATTGTGTATCTAATTTATATTTTAATATATTTAACATACTGGTCATCCTGCCATCTAGGGGAGGGGGTGGGGGGGGTTAAGAGGTGAAAAATTGGAACAAGAGGTTTGGCAATTGTTAATGCTGTAAAGTTACCCATGTATAAATCCTGTAAATAAAAGGCTATTAAATAAATAAAAAAAAAGAATGTGAAATTCTTTGGGACATTTAATGTTCTGTGGATTCAAAGAAATGGTGTGACTATTTCATCTTAGTCTTTGTATCACCAGTACAATGCCTTGCACATAGTAGGTGTTTAATTAATGTTAATATAATTGAATTAGAGATTTAGTTGACAAAGTTCTTGTGTAGTTAATTTGGGGCTAAAACTTTTAGACTCAAGATTCAGCATCTCTTAAGATATGTCCAAATCAAGATTATGGTAGGTAGGATGGCTGTCTGCTATGAATAGAGTTAATTTATTCTTTGCTGTGAATTAGCCAAATCAGTCATAGGGTTCTGATATTTGGTAGATGAAAAAAGAGCAGTTTAAATTAAACAAATTAAAAGAATTTGTAGATTAGGATCTAAAAAAATCTCAAGAATACAAACCAAACACCAAAACATTAAAAAGTATATCTAATAGAATATCCACTTATTAGCAGGTTGCTTTGCACATTATAGTTTCTCCATAAATATTGATGATTGATTTGACTGATCAAAGGAATAAAATTTAGAGCTCAACTGAGGACCTTTAAAAACTACTCATACATTTATAGAATTTTAGATTGGAAGAAACTTGAGAGAATAGAGGGAAATAGGCACGTTAAGTCACAGAATATGGGAGACTGTAATCACAGAATTTAATAAAAATAATAATTGTCATAGCTCATTTATATAGCACTTACTAGGAGCCAGATGCTATGCTAAGCCCTTTACAATTTTTATCTCATTTTATCCTCACAGTAACCCTGAAAGTTGGGTGCTATTATTAATCCCAGTTCACAAATAGAAATTCAATGGCTTACCAGGATCACACAAGCTGAAGCTAGATTTGAACTCAGATTTTCTACTCTTGAACTATGCACCTGCTCTTGAAAGAGAATTCAAAAATTATGAGTCAGTTTTTCTCATATTGTAGATGAGAAATGAAATCCAGAGAGGAGTGATTGGCTAAGTTCAGACTTTAGTGAATAGCAGAATTAACTCCAGATTCTTTGACTCCAAATACAGACATAACTAATTATTTAAGGGACAGGATATTGGGTCTGGCTTCAGGAAGACCAAAAAACTCAAGTTCAAATCCAGTCTCTAACACTTGCTAGCTGTGTGATCCTGGGCAAGTCACTGTAAGAAACAAAATGACTTACTAGTAGCTTTGCTGACTTGTTCATGAATCCAGGAAAAGATTTTATCTTATTTTCTTGCAAGAGCAGGTGTCTGAATTAGTAGGCACTCCCTGAAACACAAAACCACACTCTTTTATTCCCTATCCCTAAATGCTGGACACTAGGAGAGGTTACAACCTATTCCAAGCATCTAATTTCCTCACATGAGTGTGAGTTTCCATTCTGATTATATCTCATCACATGTTTCTTATTCTAATTTATGACTTCCCTCCACAACTTTTGTTTCCTCTCATTTCAAGTCAGCCTAACCTTTAGATTCCATTTCTTAGTTTTCAATTTCATCTTTCTGATTTAAGTTTAAGGTTTGTAATGCTATGGAAACTAAATTCTCATCCAATTCTCACAGTAATTTTACATTATTTGCCTCAGTTTCCTCAGCTATAAAGTGAGGAAAATAATCGCTTACAAGGTTGTTGTGAGGATCAAATAAAAGAACATTTATAAAGTAGTTAGCACTTAATAAATGCTTCTTCCCTCATCTCTTTCCATTTCATCATGTTGCCTGTATTAGCACTTGTATTGATCTTGGAGTGTCAGGAAAGATGAGCAATTGTGTGAAACTTAGAAGAAAAGAGAAAAAGGGAGCTGGAAAGGGGATGCTTTCTAACAAAAGTTCTAAGGGAATGATGAAGTTTTTGAAGGATTTGGGAAGCCAGGTGAGGGAGAAGCCTGGAATTTAACAACATAATAGTTTCTGTAAGTTCTGTTGACCTTGTATTGATATTACATTACGATTAGTTTAATATGCCATTAGAAAGAGTCAGGTTTCATATAATGTCTTTCTATTAAGAGAGAAAATTCCATCTCTTTTGGTATGCATCATTATTATTCAACTGCCTCTAAGCTTCTAGGAATTTCTATTAAAAATTATATTCCAACAATCATCTTAAAACATTTTATGTTTTGCTAATAGATGGTATATGTTGGGTAGGATGATTGAGGACTGGGGAGGTTAAATGTTACAGGATTTCTAAAAAGTGTGGATCTTCCTAGAGGAGGTCATCATTGTTGAAGAATTTTTGAATTTTTCCCAAAGCACTGCAGACCAAAGATTAGTATAGGAGTGACAACAAAGGCAAAAAAAAAATGTTAACTCTTCCATAAAATGTTGCTTTTCCATAGGGAAAAAAATAATAAAGCATTTGGGTTGAGAACCTAACTTCTTGTCATTGTGATTATTGATTAAGGCAACATTGCTCTGCATCATAAGAAGTTATTTCAAGAATTCTGTAATTCAAAATGGCTGTAGAACATTGGATTTGAAGCCAGAAGCCTAAT
Organism: Sarcophilus harrisii; assembly: GCF_902635505.1. Taxonomy (NCBI): domain Eukaryota; kingdom Metazoa; phylum Chordata; class Mammalia; order Dasyuromorphia; family Dasyuridae; genus Sarcophilus; species Sarcophilus harrisii. The sequence continues at coordinate 72,224,502 of NC_045430.1, forward strand.
TTTAAATATCAAGCCATGCTATCTATTAGTGATTACTTTAATTTTCTGTATCTCATTTTCCTGATGCCTAAAATGAGGATAGTAATAGTTTTACAAGGGCAGCTAATTGGTGCAGTGAATAGAACACTAGACCTGGAGTCAAGGGTTCAAAACTAGCCTCAGAAACTTTACAAACTGCACGATCCTGGGCAAATCATTTAATTCTGTTTGCCTCCTGTTTCCTCATCTGCAAAATGAACTGGAGAAGAAAATGGCAAACCACTTCAACATCTTTGCCAAGAAAATCCCAAATGGTTTCATGAAGAATCTGGCACTGTTGAATGACAATGGTTTTACAACCTACTTCCCAAGGCTGTTACAAGACTTCATGGAGGTAATACATGTGAAGTACTTTACAAATGTACCAAGGATGATAACGATGATGACACTGAACCAAAAATGGATTTCTTGAATCTCCCACCTGTTGCTCTTGATTTCTAGAGACAAATAGTATAAATCAGCTGCTTTTTTCTACATAACAATTCTTCAGATATTTTAAACCAGCTATCATGTTTCCTCTGAGCATGGCAGTTAGCTTCCTAAGAAAATGGTGCAATTTTTTCGAATGTTTGTGGCAGCCCTTTTTGTAGTGGCTAGAAACTGGAAACTGAATGGATGTCCATCAGTTGGAGAATGGCTGAATAAATTGTGGTATATGAAAATTATGGAATATTACTGTTCTGTAAGAAATGACCAACAGGATGATTTCAGAAAGGCCTGGAGAGACTTACACGAACTGATGCTAAGTGAAATGAGCAGGACCAGGAGATCATTATATACTTCAACAACAATACTAGATGATGACCAGTCCTGATGGATCAGGCCATCCTCAGCAACGAGATCAACCAAATCATTTCTAATGGAGCAGTAATGAACTGAACTAGCTATACCCAGAAAAAGAACTCTGGGAGATGACTAAAAACCATTACATTGAATTCCCAGTCCCTATATTTATGCACACCTGCATCTTTGATTTCCTTCACAAGCTAACTGTACAATAATTCAGAGTCTGATTCTTTTTATACAGCAAAATAATGTTTTGGTCATGTATACTTATTGTGTATCTAAGTTATATTTTAATATATTTAACATCTACTGGTCAGCCTGCCATTTAGGGGAGGGGGTGGGGGGAGTAAGAGGTGAAAAATTGGAACAAGAGGTTTGGCAATTGTTAATGCTGTAAAGTTACCCATGTATATATCCTGTAAATTAAAGGCTATATAAAAAAAAAAAAAAAAAAAAAAAAAAAGAAATGACCAACAGGATGATTTCAGAAAGGCCTGGAGAGACTTACACGAACTGATGCTGAGTGAAATGAGCAGGACCAGGAGATCATTATATACTTCAACAACAATACTAGATGATGACCAGTTCTGATGGATCAGGCCATCCTCAGCAACAAGATCAACCAAATCATTTCAAATGGAGCAGTAATGAACTGAACCAGCTATACCCAGAAAAAGAACTCTGGGAGATGACTAAAACCATTACATTGAATTCTAATCCCTATATTTATGCACACCTGCATTTTTGTTTTCCTTCACAAGCTAATTGTACAATAATTCAGAGTCTGATTCTTTTTGTACAGCAAAATAATGTTTTGGTCATGTATACTTATTGTGTATCTAAGTTATATTTTAATATATTTAACATCTACTGGTCATCCTGCCATTTAGGGAGGTGGGGGTAAGAGGTGAAAAATTGGAACAAGAGGTTTGGCAATTGTTAATGCTGTAAAGTTACCCATGTATATATCCTGTAAATAAAAGGCTATTAAATTAAAAAAAAAAAAGAAAATGGTGCAATTTTTTAATTGCCCTCCTAAAGTATGGCACCTGGAATTGAACAAATGTTGTTGTCTGCCAGAATTGCTTATGGTGCAGTATACAGTGGAATTACCAATCTCTATATTCCAGACAGTATTAGCTCAGACTAAAGTTACTTTTGGGGGAAGGGGAGGGAAAGGAGGACGTTGCTGATGTTTGTTTTGGCTGGCAGTGTCACACTATTAGGGAATCCAATTTTTTTGAGGTGGAGGAAATTTTAACTGCTATCCAATGTACCCATATCCCTAAAAGAACAATTAACATTTCAATATACCGGATAGGTAATCTACTGGAAGACTTCTAGTGAGAGGAAATCTCTACTTTTTGAGGTAGCCTATGCTCCTAATTGAGTACCTTTAGTTATTAGAAAGTTCTTCCTCTAGTCAGACCTAAATTGATAACGAGCTTTCAATCTATTAAAATTTAGCCACATGAACTGCTGCTTATATGAGGAAGGTCCCCAGTGCACCTTTTTTAAAAAACAGAATGCATGACTTTTTAACCTTTAACATTATTAAATTTTGCTGATTATTCTAGCGTGCTGAGATTTTTTTTGGGGGGTGAGGGGGAATTAATTCTGTTATCTAGTGTATTAATCAGATCTCCCAGGATGCTAACATTCACAGCATTGCATCTCTTCCACCAAAGTTGGTGGGAAAAAAAATGTTGACAAGAGCAGGACTGAGAAGGAAACCCTGTAGCATGTCAGATGAAACCTTTCTCCAGGTTAAGATCAATCCAATAATTAATCAATACGTTATTGAGCTTGGAATGTATAATCACTTTTGACTACTACCCATGAGAGCTTGGATGCCAGAGAGATGAAGTTATTTCTGGGATATTAAGGAGCCCCAAGCAACCTGCCACAGTGGTAAAGTGAATTTAAATTTTGGTTTACAATGCTTTTTATAAGGGAGGGAATGTCTCAGAGGTGCTTCTGAGGATGTTATTGAAATTCAGATTAAACATTTATTAATTACTTACTCTGGGCTTGGGAAGACACTAGTTATTTTATCTTTGGTGTTTTCTGAGGGAGAACTTAAATGACAATGATTGCTTTAACATGCTGATTGGGGATGTTCTATTTAATTATACCGATCCCTATTCCTTTTACTGATGTTTTCTCAACAGGGTAATTTAAACTTAAAATTGATCCTTGAAAATTAAATAGGGAGATGGTTTTAGTAGACGGAGTGTAGGCTTGTAGTCAGGAAAACCTGAGTTCAAATACTTCTTATCATTCCTGGTATGAGTGACCTGTGTACCTCAGGCAGGTCCTAACATAGCTACTAAGTCATAGAGAGAGATTGTGATTTTCTTTGGTAGGAGGACTTAACCATGCCAGGAAGTTCCAAATTTGTCCCCTTCCTTTCTCTCAAGGGATCACAGTCACCCTCTTTAGCTGCCATAGGAAACCTTCAGTTTTCTTGACATTTGGCAAGAGTCACAAACTAGACTGAGTCAGTACAGTCTTGTATGATCTATATGCAGTAAATTTATTTTCCCCATTTATTAGATTATTGATTACATGTAAACTTGTGAAGGAGTCAGTCAAAAAAATAGAAAGAAATTATATATGCTATGGGAATGTTTTCTAAAAATGAATATCAGCTTAATAGTTCTCTGATATTCATTTAGAAAATAAAAAGTCTATATTTTGACATAGTAGTTATGAACAATATATTTTGGCTCCTTTTTTTAACTTAATAATAAACAGTTTTCAGATTGTCAGTAAATACATAATATAATTATAATCTTTTGAGATATACTCATCTAGACTAATAGGGAAATATGTTTTGCATGATAATACATCCATAATCTATATCAAATTGCTTATCATCTCAGGGAGGGGGGAGAAAAAAATGGGAAGGAGAGAATTTAAAACTGGAGTTATAAAAAACAAATGTTGAGAATTGTTTTTACATGTAATTAGGAAAAGATAATTCAAAAGTTAAACTTAATTTACCAAAAAAGAGAAATATATCCATCTATATTGTTTCCATTATATTTTAATAAAACATAGTTTTATGATAAAGTATTTTGTCATGAAATTTTAAAATTAATTGAGCATGTTTGAGAATTAGAAAGGTTGCTTCTCATTTTATAGTAATTCTAATAATTGGTAATTCCACACAAAGGAAGGCCATATTTCTGGGACTGTTATCAGCATGACTAAGGCTTGCTCACCCCAAGGATCCTTAGATAAGAAATATTTCCTCCTTGGGCAGGCACACTAGAAATATTCTTGCCCTGTAAATAACTTCTGTGACCAAAGCATCCTCATTATTCTGTATTAATATATTCTATTTCTGGGGTCCTATCCTGGAGCTGCTGACATAGACATACTACATATGAGAGTAATCTTCCTTAACTTTCTCAACCCCTGTTTTTACTTCCCCTCTCCTTTTTCCCTCTGACCTTTAAATGGTGTTCCTTTACTCACAGCCTCACGATTTGATTAGTCTGCTTTTGTCCCTTTTAGGACAATAAAGGGACTCCTTGTGGCTGTGAGAAGTCTTTGTGAGTTTTTCACATTCTGAACCTTTCTCAGAACTTGGTACTTCATCAGACTCATTTGAAACTCATATTGTGTTTAATTCATTCTTATTGCTTGAAATACAGATCATGGTGAGAAAGGGTTTTTTTTTTCTTTATGGACCACAAGTGGAGGAGAAAGATCAATCTAGGTAAGGGGGACTATGATGGAACTGGGAGATGGAGTGTCTTGTTTGTGGAACAGTCAGGAGGACAGTGTTACTGGATTGAAAAGTCAAGTCAGGATAATAAAATGTGATGATGGTGGTAGTGGTGGTAGATCCCTTTGTTTTCAAAGAAGACCAATCACATCACAGGAGGAGGTCTTAATTTGTGCATGAATTGGATGTACATGAGGCAGAGTTATACAAAGTCATCAGTCTCTTTTCCTGAAACATCACCGTACAATGGCAGGACAGTAGTCAAGATGACTGGAGAAGCCTGGTGATGCAGTGGATAATATTGGTGTCTTTGATGTTTGACCAAATTCGAAATGCTCTATAGCACCTGCTTTCAGCCATCTTTATGACTGTTGAAACAAATTGTTCTCATCTACCCATTCTGCTGGGGAATATCTCATTCTTGGAGCAGACATCCCTCTCACTTACTGACAGGTTTGAGGTCTGTAGATTATCCTCAACCTGGTCTAGTCCATCTGCTAAGATTGTTTTTCAGGGCATGGCCAATGCACGTGTTTCAATTGCTTGGTGTAAGAAGGTAGAAGGAAAGGTAAGAGGAGTAGCTCATAAAGAGTTGTGAATACTAATGACAGCATTTTATATTTTTGATCCTTGAGGCAATAGGGAGCCATTGAAGTTTGTGGAATATAAAAGGGGCAGGGGGATGTCTGGATTGGAAGACTTGTATTTTAGGAAAATCACTTTAATAGTTGTATGGATAATGGATTAGAGTAGGGAGAGACTTCAGTCCCAGTTAGAAGATCAAGGTCCTAATTCTTCAGCAATAATACTTTGTGTAACCTGGGCATATCATAACTTCTTGAGGCCCCCTTCTTTCAAAGAGCATGTATCCAAAAGGGAAGACATTAATGTGAATAATATGTATGTATCTTCTCAATGTGTAGAAGATATGCAAAGTACATAAAGGGAGGAGGAGGATGTACCTTCTATAGAATTTGAATTATGAGCTAAAGCCTTGATTTAGGAACAGGAAGACATGAGGAGAGAAGGAATGATAGATTTTGATTGGGTAAAAAAAAATTGTAGAGTTCTTGTATATGGAAATAGAACACTTGTGGCTGAAGGCAAGATTCATCCCATTGTGTACCTGAATTGATTTAAAGGAGTATATCATGGAATTTGAATAGGTGGAGGAAGAAGCCAGTCCAGTCTTTTGAGACAGCATCATGATGTGTTTTGAAGTCCTCCCAGTGTAACAGAAGGTATTGAGGTGGAAAAGAAGATTGAGTCAGGCACCATATTCATGGAGAAAATAAGGAAGAAAATCTTGTTGGATATAATAACAGATATTAGATTGCATGCTAACTTTGGATATTGTGAACCTTAAGGTTGGATGGAAGTGTAATGAGGTGGAAGTGGGATTCTGATTCCACAGGAAAGATGAGTGTATTGGGGAATATGAAACAAAATGGAACCAATATCTGAAGGAATGGCCAGGGATGCAATGTCACTGGGTTGGAGAAGGGAAAGGGATAGTAATTGTCAAAAAAAGAGTGTGAAAGGAAGAGGTCTAAATGAAAGCAAGTTTCTTAGTTCAGAAATCACAGTGGAAGATCTGAGGTGGGAAATTCAAAGCATAAAGTTGAGGTGGATGAAAATGGAGAAGCAGACACCAAGGTCTCTTGTAGAACATTTGTTCTTTGGCCACTGGGGATCTCTGGGTGGGGGTTAATTAGACAACACAGGTGGTTTCTAACCACTGGAAAATGAGTCTAGGCAGAGTATTAGTGGTTCAAAATAGTGTTTTGAATGAAGGCTAGGCTTGGAACATTTAAGTTATTTTTTGTTATTGTGGTTGTGGTTATTGAATTGTTTCATTATGTTTGACTCCAACTCCATTTGGGATTTTTTTTTTTGGTAAAGATACAAAAATGGTTTGTCATTTTCTTCTTCAGCTCATTTTACAGATGAGTAAACATGGGCAAATAGAATTTTAAGTGACTTGACTAGGGTCACATAGCTGTTAAAGATATGAGGTTGAATTTGAATCAGGACTTTCTCACTCTAGAACTGCAGGCCTGGTACTAAGTCACCTAGCTGTCCAGAACAATCAAGATCTCGTTCAAATTGTGACCTGAAGCATCTAGAATCGATGTATCAGACTAATCTAAGCAAAGCCTTCAGTGTTGTCTCCTGTATAAATAAATTAGAAAAAACTAACTAAAATATTGGGAATGCTTATGCTAATACAGTTACTCCTTCCACATCATGGGGGTTAGGGAAGCAGCATACTCATGATCTTAAAAAAAAATATGTAAAACCTTTGGCCTTCTGCCAGAGAAGTCTGAACTGTTATGGTATTAGAAGATGAAATATGTTATATAACATTATATATAATATATTTTGTGCATTGCTGAGTTTCTAAACTTTTTCTACGTCATCTGCTGGCCTTTGTACATCATCTACAGCTTCCACAAAACTCCCTTTCCCAAAAAGTTCCCATTTAATTTCTTATGTCATCCCAAGATAGGTTAAAATCGTGATAGAGAAAGTTACAATGTGGAAAGAATAACTCTATTTCCAGCTAAAATGTTTCCCTGGATCATGATCCTTCTCAGTCCAGAAGCCAGCTTTCCAAACCTTGGAAACTCCCTTGTTCTGGTAGCTCAAGGTATCTCAAGCAAGAACTTTACCATGGCAAAACTTCTCTGAGGGTTAAGGTCCATGCTGTTGCGGTGAGTCAGGAAATCAGGGAACTTTACATTCCCCCCATTTGAACTAGCAGACTTGAGCTCTGCAGACATAATGGATCTGACGGTAAATCCTTCAAATGAGACCCACTCATCAATCATATCAGCTTTTTGAGGCACACATTTATTTTGTTTCCTTGTCCCCTGCTTAACATATTTATTTCACAAAAACAGGTTTTCTAAGTCGAAATACCTAACATCTCTGAATTCACAAAACTATGCATCAGATTTTATAGATAATACAGTCCATACTGAGAATATAGTTGGAGAGGAGAAAATCAGGGCAAAAGAACAAACAACTATAAAAGGAAAGGAATTTTATAGAAAGAATAAGAGATAGAAATTGAAAAAGTAGACCATTATATTTTTAATACATTACATTGTTTAAATGTTTTGAATTCCCCACATATCAGATGCTCATATTCAAATAGATGAATAAGACCACTTTGCAAAGTCAAAGAAATTATTTTTGTATCAAATTCAATAGTAACATGATAAATGAGTTGACTATAATTGAAACGTACATTTAAATGTTTTTAAATATTTGAATTTTTTACAGAGAAATTGTGGAATACCTTTATTACACGAGTAAAATGTATTATTTTATGGTATTTTTATCCTTTTTGTTAGGAGTTCCCACACTAAAGAATATGTAGAATTTTGAACAGTTTATAGACGGTGGCTAAAGTAAACTATTTGTTACTGTTCAGTCATATTGAAATCTTCATGTGACAATAGTACATGTCCATGGAATGTTCTTGATAAAGATACTAGAATGGTGTGACATTTTTTTTTCTCCATTGGATTTCCAGTGGATTAAGGTAAATCAAGGATAACATTTGCAAAGGGCTTACTATGAATCTAGCACTGTAATAACTTCTGGGGAAAAGATATAAGCGAGGAAGACAGTCCTTGCTCTTAAGGAGAGCAATACCTTCCAATGAGATATGATAACACAAAAAAGCAGGTAGTGCTGAGTGCTTCAGCAAGGTTATAATGGCCAGAGAGTGATCCAAAACCTGGCTTTTGGGATGATAGTTGAAAGGTTATCTATCTGAACCCGGGTCTTGTAGCAGAGTCCAAGTCATAGGGGGAGGGGGATGAGGTGGATGGTTGGTGATTGGGACTCTTGGAAATGGCCAAAAAGTGTTTTGGGACTGCAATGGAAAGCTGTTTGTATGCTCCCTTGGGCAGTCACAAATTGGGATCATAGCAAGTTTACGAAATCCCATATCCTAGGGGAAAGACCCAGCTGGTCTATTGTAACTGACTTAGCACAATCAGTCAGAACCTGCTGCTGAAGGCACCAATCCTGCCCAGCTTGTTTAGAGTTATAGCTCTGCCTCTGTCATGGTCTATCACTTTGGCATTTGTCCCTATGGACTCTGAAAAGTGCAGATAAAATTTTCAAAGGCTTAGCAGGTTATAATTTTAAAATGAACTTGGTTAGAAGTCAGATAAAGTAAAAGAAAATGAACTTTTCATCACATGGGGGAAAGTGAAATATTTAGTACTTCTAAAACAGGGTGTATTTCCTCCTTGATCATCATACACATTCTGACTTCGCTGCCCCAGCTACTTTCCTGCTGTTATCTAATCTAATAATATTTTCCTGTTAGTGGAAAGGGAAGAATGCAGTTGGTTTGGAGCAGGGAACTTAAGGGAATATTGAATAGTATCAGCCTTTGACATGTCCATTTGAGATGGGAAGTGAAAAAAATTAAGGAAAGGCAAATAAGTGGCTCAGTGAATATAACCTGGAGTCAGGAAGGTCTGAGTTCAAATCCAGCCTCAGACACTTACTAGCTATGTGACCGGGCAAGTCACTTAACTTTTGCTTACCTTAATCTGCTAAAGAAAGCCATGGCAAACCACTTTCCTATCTAAGCCAAGAAATCTCTGTGTATGGTGTGGTCCATAGGTTCACAGAGATTCAGACATAGCTGAATGACTAAATTACAGCAAGAATGAAAGAGAAGAAAGGGATTAATTCAGTGACTGGAATTATATCATCTAAGAATGATTAAAGTTGATCTATCAATGCATGGAATGGGACAAGATTCAACCTGATAAACCACAAGTTATGTTGTTTTGTATCCTTTGGTTATTTTTATTTGTGTTCTTCTTGAGGGACAGGTTGCTTGCATTTTTTTTTTGCTTGCTTATTATCAAATCAGAACATTTACATATATATGGTAATATATGTTTATTGTGTATATATATATATGAATTCATATACATTCACATTTTACAACTACCATAGATTCCATTCTGATCTTTATACCTTTTCCCCTTACTCTGCCATACAAATATATGTAAGAATCCTTCTCTTTGAGGTCTCTGGGATTTTTCTGTTTGTTTTTATTGTTGTCGTTAAGGGGGGGTGAGATTGTTATTGGAGAAATATTGGGCTTCCTGCAATGTGTTGATACTGGACATTCTTTTGCAACAAAAACTTTGAAGAGCTATTGTCAACAACTTATAATAAGGTTTCAGAACCTAGCTAAAAGTTAATAGCATCAGGCACTGGTGAGGGCTGCCAGTAGCATACTGTATCTATAGCACTGGGCTTGAAGTGAGAAAGACTTGAGTTCAAATGCAACATCAGACATTTCCTAGATGTATAACCATGGGCAAGACAATTACATTCTGGTTGTCTGTCAAAATGGGTCCATTGGAGCAGGGAATGGCAAACTACTTCAGTATCTCTACCAAGAAAAGTAGAAATGGATTCAAAAGGTCAATTATGATCAAATAGCTGAACCTTTATTGGTTAGGAAGAGCAGACTGATTACAACTCAATTTAACCCCCACCTCAAAAAAAACTCCACTTATTATCTATTTCATACAAGCCACCACATCAATGAGGATGATGACATGAGGAGGAAACAATTTCTGCCCTCTGGTTAACCATTGAGTTAGGAGGCTAGGGATAGGTACAGAGATCAGACCTATTATTTCATTGTTATAGGGAACTCCCAGATAAAGAAGCTCCTTTTACCAAAGCAAGTTGATATTTTCCCTTCAATTTATAGCCTAAGAGAATTACTTAGAGCATGAGAAGTTAGGAGACTTCGTTAAGATCACAGTCAGTATGCTTCAGAGAAGGGACTTGAGTTTATGTCTTCATTGCCCAATCTCAATCCACTATACCATTGTCTGACTTTCTGTGTCATCTCATTTGGAGTTTTCTTGGCAAAGATACCGGAGCCATTTGTTTCTCCAGATGATTTTTACAGATGAGGAAACTGAGGCAAATAGAAGGAAGAAAGTATATCTAGTCTGAAAGAATTAGGAAGGGTATATGGAGAGATGGTCTCAGATCCAGTAGAGAAGGAAGAAGAACATCAATTAGTAGGAATCATTTTCTCTCTGTTTAATTTAGTGAGTATTCATCTGATGTTCTGAGCCAATGAAAATGCAGCTCCTGGGACATCAATTAGTGTATCAGTCTTTCACTTTGGGTCCTGTGTTTTGTGCAGTTGGTTCCAGTTTTGAAATTTTGTTCACTGGATAAGCTGGTCTTTGATAAAAACTTAATAAATACTGGAAGGTTGATTGATTGATTCACTGATGACTCATAATTCAAATTTAAATCTTAAGCTGTGGAATTGAATAAGCCATGAGGCTCCTTCCCATTTTCCAGCAAGCATATTTGAGAGAGCCCCAGAGGTTACATATCGCTGAAGCTGAGATTTTTTTCATTAACTGTTTTTTTCCACTTAATATTTTATTTTTTCCAATGAGGTGTAAAGATAGTTTTCATACTTCACTTTTATAAGATTCTGAGTTCCAATTTTTTTCTTCCTTGGGAGAAATGTGCAATCATATTAAACATTTCTACATTAATCATGATGTTAAAGAAGAATTGGAACAAAAAGGAAAAACTCAAAAAAGAAGAAAACAATAACAAATAAAGTGAAGATAGTATGCTTTGATCTTCATTCAGATTTCACAGTTCCTTCTCTAGATGTGGATAGCATTTTCCATTATGAGACTTTTGGAATTATCTTAGATCATTGCTAAGAGCTGAGAAGAGCTAAGTCTATCAAAGTTTCATTAACTCTTGATGAAACTGTTGAGAAGAATTAAGTCTATCCAAGTTTCATTGACTCATGATAAAATGGCTTCTATATTTGAATAGCAATCCAAGATGTGAACCATTCTTGAGGGAAAAATCTTAAGCTTTTTCTATCAGGGTTTCTAAAATAAAACAGAGGATTACAAAGGAAACCAATTGTATTGAAATATTATTATCTATACCTGCATATATGTGTGTATACATATACATACATACATATATATATATATATATATATATATATATATACACACACACACACATACACAAGCATAAACATATTGTTAATGGTCTCAGGTTATAAAACTGATCTATGTAATGATTGAAATCTTTAGAGCAAATTCAGAGTACATTAAATCATTCAGACTTTTTCATGAGAGAAATTTCGATGCGATTTTTTCTCAGAAAAAATAGTTTTGGGTTAATAATTTATTTCATGATTTGGCTCTTTATTTTAGCATGGCAGATTTCAAGTTGGGACATTGAGATACTTGTTTTTTTTTGTTGTTGTTGTTTTTTTTTTACAATTTCACTAAAGTGGATAGAGTCTGTTCTGGGAATTGTCCATTTGATGTTACCTAAAATGAATGACCTGTTTCTATTTCTAAAATGGTGTTTTCAATCATGTAAGTTTGTTCAGAGGCCTTGGAGGTGGCTTGTAATCGATAGCTGTTTATATACAGTTCAGAGTAATATATTTGCTTTCCCAGCTTTCTTGTCAACCCAGCTGTTACTGAGCTTTAATGCATGTAATACCCATGAGGTTGTAGGGTGTGCAGGAAGATTCTACTACAGGAATTTTGTGGAACTAGAACAGATTTAGGGGGAGATTGGAGAAAGTAAAAGGAGGAATAAAATGATGGCTAGAAATAAAAATAACAAGAGACGCAAAAAAAAAAAAAAGAAAATTGAGAAAAACAGGGTCGTTTGTCATAATGTCATAATGACTACTAGGTGGATTTGTGGTTTTTAATTAAATTTTATTTTACCAATTAATGATCTGTCTTCTCTCCCTTCTCTTCTCTCCCCATCCACATTGAGACAGAAAAACAAAACTCCGGTTACATACATATATAGTCAAACAAAGCAAATTAATTCATTGGCCAGGTCAAAAAAAAAAAAACAAAAAAAAACATCTCAAGCTGCACAGAGTTCATTACCTGTATTAAGAAGTGTGAATCTGGGGCAGCTAGGTAGCACAGTGGATAGAGCACCAGCCCTGAAGTCAGGAGGACCTGAGTTCAAATCTAGTCTTAGACACTTAACATGTCCTAGCTGTGTGACTCTGGACAAGTCATTTAAGCCCAATTGCTTCAGCAAAAAAAAAAAAAAAAAAAGTGTGAATCTCCTAGAAAAAAAAAATTAATCATTGTGCTGATCATGGTTCCCAAGTCTTTCTAAATTATTTGTCTTTAAAATGTTGTTGTCATTGTATTCTATATTATATCATTCTCCTCACTCTGAATCAGTTCATAAATCTTTCCAGGTTTCTTGGAGATCATCCCAAGGTCCTTAGTTTTTAAGGAACATTGATTGAACTGTGTTAATAGTATCTTCTCAGAACTAGAGAACATTATGAAAGGTAAAATGGACAACTTTGATTACATTAAATTAAAATTTTTTTGCACAAACAAAACCAACAGAAACAAGATTAAAAAGGAAGCACAAAACTGGGGGGGGGAAATCATTGCAGCCAGTATTTTTGATAAAGGTCTCATTCTAAAATATATAAAGAACTGTTTCAAATTTATAAGAACACAGGTCATTCCCCAGATGATAAATGGTTAAAGGATATGAACAGACTATTTTCAGATGATGAAATTAAAGCCATCTATAGTCATATGAAAAATGCTCTAAATCTCTATTGATTAGAGAAATGCAAATTAAAACAACTCTGAGGTACTACTTCACACCTCTCAAGGTTGGCTAAGATGACAGGAAAAAATAATGAAAAATGTTGGAGGGGAAATGGGAAAACTGGGATATTAATGCATTGTTAGTGGAGTTGTGAATTGATCCAACCATTCTAGAGAACAATCTGGAACTATGCTCAAAGGGCCCAGCAATGTCATTACTGGGTCTGTATCCCAGGGAAATCATAAAGGAGGGAAAAGCATCCATATGTGCAAACATGTTTGTAGCAGCTCTTTTGTGGCAGCAAAGAATTGGGAAATGAGTAGATGCCCATCAATTGGGGAATGGCTAAAAATGGTGCAGGGAGGTTGATGAATGAGTGGTTAATAATTTTTAAAAGGGGGTGGGTTTTACGTAGATTGGTCATTAGTTTTTGTAGTTGAATTACAACAATGGTTTTTCATGCCATAGGCTATGGTTAGAGTCCATTCTAAAACTAATATGGAAATGATGCTTGTTTTTATATTGTCTTTGTTATTAATTTTTGAGTTTGGTACATGAAGGTAATAGAATATTATTGTTCTAAAAAAAATGATAAACAAGCTGATTTTAGAAAGGCCTAGAAAGATTTACATGAACTGATGCTGAGCAAAAACAAGCAGAACCAGGAATACATTTTGTACACAATATGAGCAAGAATGTGTGATGATCAACTAAGAAAGATATGGTTCTTCTTAGTAGTTCAGTGATCCAAGGCAATCCCAATAAACTATGGACAAAATATGCCATCTGCATCCAGACAAAAGAACTAAGGAGACTGACTGTAAATCAATACGTGCTATGTTCATTTCTTTTTTCTGTTTTTTTTTTAATATCTCCTATGGTTTTTCCCTTTTTGCTTTGCTTTTTCTCTGCCACCATGATTCATAAAACAATGCATATTAAAATTAATTAAGTAATTAATTAATTTTTATAAAGGGGAAAGAGAACAGTGTCTTCTACAGATTTTATAGACTTGAATTTTTATTTCATTATAGTATGGGATATATAAATTTGGTTTAGATGTATAATTAAAACTAGATATAAAGGCACTTTTTAGGACAGAGGTTTTTAACCAATTTTTTTAAAAAATCCTAGACTCCCTTTGTCTATATCATGTGGCATATAGATCCTTTCCCAGAATAATCTTTTTAAAAGCATAGGATTATAAAGGAAACTTATTATATTGAAATAGTTGTCAAGAAAGTTCAGAGATTTTAAGGTTAAAAACCATTCAGTTAAAGGATATAGTTGGTAAAATGAACCTATATTTTTCCTCCCCTAATCCCATACTATGATAAAAAAGAGCATATGTAGAATTTTGATGGCTAAAGGAAGTAAAATTAAGGTGTCTCATATAATTCATGAAATATTTTGGGCAAAACTAAAATGTATATTAATAAAATGACCTACTTATAAACTGAGTTTTGAACTATGCAGACTAGATAGGGAAAGCCAAAGAAGAGATTATTGCTTTCCAAAGCCTTTTTTTTACATTACACTCAAGAAAGAGGTCTATGAATATTGTTGTTTTATAAGAAATAATGAACAGGATGATTTCAGAAAAGCCTGGAAAGACTTACATGAATTGATGCTGAGTAAAGTGGGCAGAACTAGGAGAACATTGTACACAGCAAGATTATGCGTTGATCAACTATGATAGACTTAGCTCTTCTCAGCAATGTGGTAACCTGAGATAATTCTAATAAACTTGGGGTGGAAACTATCATCCTCATCCAGAGAGAGGACTGTTAAGGACCATGTCTAAGTGAGAAACGCAGAAAGCCTGTAAAGGGTTTAAGGGGACTGTACCATTAAGAGGTGGGTCAGTTCTCTGAAAGCCCCCACACCTGTGAATCATAACACCTCTGAAGGAATTGAAAATAAGCCTTTACTGACACAGATGTTGCTTGTGGATTGGGAATGGAATAAATCAGAGAAAGAGGAAAGAGGAGAGAGGTCAGAGAATGCAACTGACTCTCAGTTTCCTTTTATCCTTATCATCCTCTCACATGAAGGGATTTATTCTGCTGGTCGGAATTAGATCCCTAGCAGCCACTAGCAGGTGGTTCCCATAACAATCAGCAGCCACTAGCAGTTGCTCCCATAACAGAGAATTATGGAAACTGAATGTCGATTGAAACATGTTATTTTCACTTTGTTTGTTTGCTTTTTTTCTTGTGGTTTTTCCCTTTTATTCTGAAAATTTTTTCCATATCACGACTAATGTGAAAATGTTTAAAATGATTCTATATGTATAACTTGTATCAAATTGCTTGTTATCTTGGGAAAGGGGGAGGTAAGGGAGAGAGGGGAAAAAAATCTGGAATCCCAAATCCCAAATCCCAAATCTGGAAAGATGAATGTTGAAAACTGTTTTTACATATAATTGGAAAAATAAAATACTATTGTTAAAAGAAAAGAAAGAAGTCTATGTAACTTATAGATAGGAAGAAGTTTACTAAAAGGCTATTGATACTACTACCACCCATCACAAAGTTGTTATGAGCAAAGTGCTCTGCAGAGGTAGATAGACCCCTGGATTTGGAGTCAAGGAAGAATTGAGTTCAAATCCTGCTTCAGACATATGCTACCAAGGTGACCATGGACAAGTCACCTCATCTCACTAAACCTCAATTTTCTCTTTCTGCATCTAACTTTCAGTAACATTTTTTGAATTTTTTAATTAATTAATTTGTTATTACTATTTTATTGCTGAGGCAATTGAGGTTAAGTGACTTGCCCAGGGTCACACAGCTAGGAAGTGTTAAATGTCTGAGGCCAGATTTAACTCAGGTCCTCCTAACTTCATGGCTGGTACTCTATCCACTGTGCCACCTAGCTGCCCTCAGTAACATTTCTTATAAAATATTAATTGTTTTTACTTGACAGAAATATATAAGCATTTCCATGTACACAAATCTTTATGTACCAATTACATTTTTAAAAATAAATATTTGTTTCAAAATTGCTCAACTATCTTCTGATCTTAATTTTTTCTGTGCATTTAAAAAATGCCACAGTGACTTTTTTAATGTACACACATATGTATACATGTATATATTTTTTTCCAGTTACATGTAATTTTTTACATATGTTTTTAAAACTTTGAGTTCCAGATTCTTTCCCTTCCTCCCTCTCCCTCCCCCACTGGGAAGGCACATGTGAAGTTATGTAAAACATTTCCATAAAAATCATGTTGCAGGGGAATAAAAGAAACCATAGATTCCTCTCCCCCCAAAAAATTATGCTTCAAATCTGTATTCAGACATAACTCCTTTGGGAATGGATAGCATTTTTCATTATAAGTCATCCAAAGAAGTCTTGGACCATTGTATTACTGAGAATAGCAAAGTCATTCATAGCTGATTATCCCACAACCTTGCTATTTCTTTGTAGACAGGATATTTCATTTTGTATGAGCTCATGGAGGACTTTTTCCAGATTTTTCTGAGAGCATTCTGCTCATCATTTCTTGTAGAACAATAGTATTCCATCATAATCACACACTACAATTTATTCAAGCCATTTCCCAATTGATGAGCATCCCCTTACTTTATAATACAATGAATGACCTTCTTTTTAAAAAAGTCGCTGTTAATTTTATCCCTCCCCATTAACAACAAAAGCAAAAACAAAACTTTCCTTTATAATAAGCAGGCATAATCAAATACAACAAATTCACACCTTGACCATGAGAAAAATGATTATTAATAACCAGTGATTTGGGGAAATCCAGAGTTCCCCTTTTTTCTAAAGTTCTGGTTTTAAAGTTCAGTTTCTGAAGGTTGAGCCAGGCTTCTCCTTTATCTTTATTTATGCTAGATGGCAGAGCCATCATGGTCTACTCAGGCATGGGGAGGGGGAGAGAATAAATTCTTGGAATAGCCCAAAGCTTGGGGAACTTAAGAACTAATATGACATAATCAAAGTTCAGGACCAGCCCCCCCATTGTAATATTCGTTGTTTCATTAATTGTTAACCAATCAGAATTGATTACCATGCTTTTGAATACTCGTCTATCAAAAGAACATTTAAGCCATGAGCCTGCCACCATGATTGTTTTTAGTTTAAGAGAGAAACAGTCAAATGACCATGATTTTATTTAAATTCTAGCATTATTAATAGAATGATTAAATTAACCAGAACTATGTCTCTCAAACCTTTTTTAATTACCACATCTGAAAATATGCATCTTGGTCTATCCTTCAGTCACCTATTTCTCTTTCAAAGAGCAACATGCTTTATGCTTTATCATCTATCCTCTGAAATAGTGTCTAGACATTGAATTGATCAGGGTTTTTAAGTCTTTTAGACTTGTTCTTACAGTGTTGTAGTTATTTTATAAATGTTTGTTCTGGTTTAAAACTCACTTTATTTTATATCAATTTATGTTTTTTCATGTTTCTTTGAATCCATTCCATAACCTTCCTATGCCATACTTTGTTCAGTCATTCCCCAGATGATTGGTATCCCTGCTTCCCAATATGGTTTCTAATTCTTTGCTAACAATAAAGTGCTGCTCATCTATTTAAAACCATCAGTAAGCATCATATGTAATGGAGACAAACTGCAATCATTCCCAATAAGATCTGGAGTGAAACAAGGTTGCCCACTATCACCGTTACTATTTAATATTGTATTAGAAACACTAGCTATAGCAATAAGAGCTGAGAAAAAGATTAAAGGAATAAGAATAGGCAATGAGGAAGCCAAATTATCACTCTTTGCCGATGACATGATGGTATACTTAGAGAACCCCAGAGATTCTGCTAAAAAGTTATTAGAAATAATCCACAACTTTAGCAAAGTTGCTGGTTATAAAATAAACCCACATAAGTCATCAGCATTCTTATATATCACTAACAAAATCCAACAGTCAGAGTTACAAAGAGAAATTCCATTTAAAGTAACTACTGATAATATAAAATATTTAGGAATCTATCTGCCAAGGGAAAATCAGAAACTTTATGAGCAAAATTACAGACCACTTTTCACACAAATTAAGTCTGATCTAACCAATTGGAAAAATATTAAATGCTCTTGGATAGGGCGAGCAAATATAATAAAGATGACAATATTACCTAAACTAATCTATTTATTTAGCGCTATACCAATTAGACTCCCAAAAAACTATTTTAATGACCTAGAAAAAATAACAACAAAGTTCATATGGAAAAACAAAAGGTCAAGAATTTCAAGGGAATTAATGAAAAAAAATCAAATGATGGTGGCTTAGCTGTACCAGATCTAAAATTATATTATAGAGCAGCAGTTACCAAAACTATTTGGTATTGGCTAAGGAATAGATTAGTTGATCAGTGGAATAGATTAGGTTCAAGGGACAAAACAGTCAACAAATATAGCAACCTAGTCTTTGACAAACCCAAAGATCCCAGCTTTTGGGATAAGAACTTACTGTTTGATAAAAATTGTTGGGAAAATTGGAAACTAATATGGCAGAAACTAGGCATTGATCCATACTTAACGCCGTACACCAAGATAAGGTCAAAATGGGTTCATGACCTAGGCATAAAGAATGAAATTATTAATAAATTAGAGGAACATAGGATAGTTTACCTCTCAGACCTGTGAAAGGGGAAGGTCTTTATGACCAAAACAGAACTAGAGATCATTACTGATCACAAAATAGAAAATTTCGATTATACCAAACTGAAAAGTTTTTGTACAAACAAAACTAACGCAGACAAGATTAGAAGGGAAGCAATAAACTGGGAAAATATTTTTACAGTCAAAGGTTCTGATAAAGGCCTCATTTCCAAAATATATAGAGAATTAACTCTAATTTATAAAAAATCAAGCCATTCTCCAATTGAAAAATGGTCAAAGGATATGAACAGACAATTCTCAGATGAAGAAATTGAAACTATTTCTAGTCATATGAAAAGATGCTCCAAGTCATTATTAATCAGAGAAATGCAAATTAAGACAACTCTAAGATACCACTACACACCTGTCAGATTGGCTAAGATGACAGGAAAAAATAATGATGATTGTTGGAGGGATGCGGAAAACTGGGACATTGATGCATTGTTGGTGGAGTTGTGAACGGGTCCAACCATTTTGGAGAGTAGTTTGGAACTATGCTCAAAAAGTTATCAAACTGTGCATACCCTTTGATCCAGCAGTGTTACTACTGGGATTATATCCCAAAGAGATTATAAAGAAGGGAAAGGGACCTGTATGTGCACGAATGTTTGCGGCAGCCCTTTTTGTAGTGGCTAGAAACTGGAAACTGAATGGATGTCCATCAGTTGGAGAATGGCTGAATAAATTGTGGTATATGAAAATTATGGAATATTACTGTTCTGTAAGAAATGACCAACAGGATGATTTCAGAAAGGCCTGGAGAGACTTACACGAACTGATGCTGAGTGAAATGAGCAGGACCAGGGATCATTATATACTTCAACAACAATACTAGATGATGACCAGTTCTGATGGATCAGGCCATCCTCAGCAACGAGATCAACCAAATCATTTCTAATGGAGCAGTAATGAACTGAGCTAGCTATGCCCAGAAAAATAACTCTGGGAGATGACTAAAAACCATTACATTAAATCCCCAATTCCTATATTTATGCACACATGCATTTTTGATTTCCTTCACAAGCTAATTGTACAATAATTCAGAGTCTGATTCTTTTTGTACAGCAAAATAATGTTTTGGTCATGTATACTTATTGTGTATCTAAGTTATATTTTAATATATTTAACATCTACTGGTCATCCTGCCATCTAGGGGAGGGGGTGAGGGGGGGGTAAGAAGTGAAAAATTGGAACAAGAGGTTTGGCAATTGTTAATGCTGTAAAGTTACCCATGTATAAATCCTGTAAATAAAAGGCTATTAAATTAAAAAAAAAACAATAAAGTGCTGCTATGGATATTTTTATATAAATGTATCCTTTACTTTAAAAAAAAAAAAAGTCTTTTTGAGACTTAAGTCTAGTCGTAGAATCAAAGGTTCTGAACATTTTTGGATATAATTCCAAAATGCTTTCTAGAATAGCTGGGCAAATTCACAATTCTACCAATAGTGCATTACTGTCCCTACTCTCTCTTCCCATATCCCTTCTCACAATTATCATTTTCTCTTTTTTTGTCATCTTTGCCAATCTGATTGGTCTCACAAGCCTCTTATAAGATGCAAATTAGGTAACAGATAGAAAGCGCTTTATTGTTGTTGAATCATGACTGACTTTCCATAACCTCATTTAGCATTTTCTTGGCAGATACTGGTAAGATTTACCATTTCCTTCTCCAGCTCATTTTACAGATGAAAAAGCTGAAGCAGAGTTAAGTGACTTGCCCAAAGTCACACAGCAAGTGTCTATAGCCATATTTGAAGTCAGAAAAAACAGTCTTCCTATTCCAGGCTCAGCATTGTACCAACTGTGTCATCAGCTGTCCCATAAATAAAAGTGCTAAATAAACATTAGAAATATAATTCTAATATAAACATATACATGTACATGTACATATATGTACATATAATAGAAAAACTAAAAAGAAATATTTGAAAATATTAGTCATTATTCTTTAAAGGTCAGTTCTTATACTTTCTGATGTGATAAATCAGAAGAAGGGATTCCCCAGTCATTTAAAAGAGCTTTATTTTATATCTTTTTAATTTTCTAATCTGTGTACATGCCATTTTCCCTAAGTAGGATGTAAGTTCTTGGAGAGCAGGGATTTTTGCTTTTCTTTTTGTATCCCCAGCTGAGACTGTTAAGATGTAGAGTAGGGTTCTGAAAGGAATTGTACCCAGAAAGGATATTTGTTTGAACCTGTATGACTGTTTGCTCTGGGATTTCTTTTTAATATACTTTGGGATAGAAAGTTCCCTTGAAAAACCAGATTTGGTTTTGTATTCATTAAATGTCACCTTAAGGCATATTGCAGCATCTGGGAAAGCCTGAAGTTCTTTTGCAGGGGATCTAATAGTAAGCATGTCTTCTGTTCCAAAGTCCTTGGCACATAGCAGGACCCTGAGAAATGTTTTGATTTTTATTGAAAGGAAATATTGAGAAGAATGCTTGTACATAGGTTCTTCCTGATTAGTTCTCAGAAATCAAGGCTGATCCAAGATGAATTGGCTAATTTGTCTCATTCCCTAACACTTCCTATTAGACAGGTTTCAGTAATCAAGTCTGCCTTCATGATAATTTGATTGGCTAGGACTCTTGTAAGAACATGGTAGCTAAGTGGGACAGTAGAGAGGGCATCGAGTCTGGAGGTGGGAAGATTCTTCTAATAATTGGCCTCAGACATCACTTAATACTGTTTGCTTCAGTTTCTTCAACTGCAGAGAGAGAGAGAGAGAGAGAGAGAGAGAGAGAGAGAGAGAGAGACCTTGTTCATGTTTTATCTTAATTTTTTTTTAATGTGTAAGATTTGGTACATGAACATGGAAAGAAACTCACCCACATGGCAGAGGAGCTGGCTGTTCTGGAAATTTAGATTATTCTTTCTATGATAACTTATTAAGCACATGTTCTACACATATTACTGTGCTAGGAGCTATTGAGGATATAAAAGAAACATTGTTCTGCAGGAGCTTATAGAGAGCATAAAATATTTCCCCTTATTTCTTCTTCATTTATTATGACTTTTCCTTTTTACATTTTTTTAAATTGGAAATTTAATTGTCTTTGTGTGTGTGAGAGAGAGGGGGGGGAAGGAGGGGGAGCAGTTGGGGTTAAGTGACTTGCCCAAGTTTACATACAACTAGTAAGTGTTAAGTGTCTGAGGCTGAATTTGAACCCAGGTTCTTTTGACTCCAAGGGGAATGTTCTATCCACCCTCTATCCATCCATCCATCTAGATCCTTTTTTAAATCCTTCCTTTCTTTTTTAAATACTAGGTTGTCAAATTGTTTAACTGTATATATATTTTTTCAACTTCTACTCTTATTAGAGTATGTATTCGACATAGACATGACATAGATATCCAACATTCAGACATGTGAAATTTATTTTGCTCGAATATGCATATTTGTTATAAGGGACTTTTTCTTTTTTTTTTCAATAATGAAGTAGGAGGAAGTGAAAATATAACAAACATGAAGTACAAATACGACCATTCCCAACATTTTCCTACATTGCCTAACAGAATCTCTAAGATCATGTGTTTTTTTTTTTCACTTAAGTTTCCTATTATTTCTACTTCCCCATCTAAGCCTTCATTGTTGATCAGAATTAGGTCCAGAGTATCCAATAATTCTTTTATCTTTTGAAACACAAAATTGTCAGTCAGGCCCATCAAGAATAGATCATCATCTGTCCTTCTAACAAGATGTCTGAAAAGTTGACAATCCCCATTCATTACTATATGGAATTATAAATCATAGATTCCTAGAGTTGGAAATTATTACTATCAACAGGGAGGCAGGGCCAGCTACTGTTAATAATCCTTAGTATAAGTGCATCCACCTCTTTCCCATTCTGAAATTACCTACATGTAGTAAATCAAAGCAATGAGACCCATAACCTCTGCTACCATTATATGTACTGTGGCTACAGAGTTGATTTGCCTTGGAAGAAAGGACTTCAAGAGAGCTGAATGAATCCTGTTTGCCAGAGTAGTGCAGAAAGAAATATACTTTTTTAGGTGGCTTAAGTGGCTTTCTCAGAGAATTAGCGTATGTTTTCCTTGTATAGTCCATTTTTCTGAGAAAATCTTAGCCATTAAGATGCAAGTTGCCTGAAATTTTAGGTCTATCTTGGTTAGGATGACTATGTCACAGTGTCAGCAATAGTTCTATACTCTACTGATTCTTCCTAAGCTTGTCAGTGTCACAGTAGGTGATGAGCTGAAGCACATACACACACACATACACACACAAAAGCATCATACATTTCCTCTATCTGGATGTATACTGTTCTTTGACAAGGTTCTCACTTTTGTTTCTCATTTTTTCCTTATCCAGATGTTAATCATCTTATTTTTCTCTTTAGAATTATAGATATCCAAACAGATCTCTTCTGGATAGACAATGAAACTTCACTTTTGATTTTTCTCTCGTCACCCCCAATTTTAAAGCAAGAAATTCTTTAATAATACCTCATATAAGTAACAACAATAACAACTACCATTTATATTTATAGTACTTTAATGTTTGCAAAGTACTTTAAATATGTTCTCTCATTTGATCCCCTCAACAATTCTGTGAGGTAGGTGCTATTATTACCCCCACTTTGCAGATGGCGATATTGAGACTGATAGGGTCAATGACTTGCTCAGCTAGTGTCTTATTTGAATTCAGACTCTCCTGCATGAAAGTCCAGCACTCTGTTCTTTTCATCACCTATAAAACCATGGAGATCACTTATCTTCTTAGCCTTAGTCCCCTAATCTGTGAAATGGAAGAAATTGATGGAGTTGATTTATAAAGTCCTTTCCATGATGATGTGGTACTGTGTAACTGACCCCCTTAGTTTTACATAGAAAAACAGCCTCTAAGACATACAATTTTTAGACATTTTATTTTATTTTTGGGTGTATGAGAAAGCTCTTTACTTGGGTATGGCACAGGCTCCCCTGCCCCCATCCCACTCTGATTCCTGTGGATTCATTTAAATAATATTTAACTTTAGGAACTCTATATGTGCAATCTGTGTCCAAAAGCAGATATCGATATGAGATAAACCATCCATTTCGATGTTCGTCCTATAAATGAGAGGGGAAGACATCCAGAATTTTTAGTTAGTTAGCTAGATGACTTACAGACTTAAAAGACCAGTAAAGGAGTTGGTAAGGGATTGGTTTCCTTTTCTTCCCCTAAACAACAAAAAATCATTGTTTCCTGAGCTACCTGGGTCATCTCACTTCCCTTTGCTCTTGATCAGCCAACACATCATCATGAAGATAATCGCTGTTTATGTGCATCTCTTTTCCTGGTGGTCCTTTGCTTCCAGAATGTCACATTGTATACATTGCCTGCTCTCTATGTGCTTATCTGTTTTGGTTACAATTTATAGGCAACAGTGTTCTTCCTTAGGCATCATCATACTATGGTGGGAGTAAGGAAATATTCTCTCTAAGAGGAAGAAGAGGAGGAGGAAGAATAAGAGAAAAAGGAATAATAGCATTTATGTGGTGCTTTAAGGTTTGTAAAGAACTTCACAGATTTGATTCTACAACACAACTTCCATTTTTATTCATATAGCAAATCTTCTAATCCTGATTTTAACCAATCCTTAATTTCTAATCTTCCCCCACTTCCTCACCTATGGCTAATTAACTCCATGTAGTCTGGGTAGTGACAACAAAAAAGGGAGAGGACATTTTCCTACACATTCTCCTATTTCTTCCAAACCCATCCTTCAAGGTAGGGAGAGGAGAGAAGACTATATCACCAAAGTTTCCACACTCTACAGTTTCCCATCCAGAATTCCATAATATTTAGGACTATTTTTTGGTTTCTTCTTTTATCATTGGTCTTTTGACATAATATATCAATATGTCAAGAATAATTGAATTGTGGAGAATTTTCTTAAGGTTAACACATGGCCACATATTAAACAAAAGAGTTAGTATTTGAACTAACTGGAGTTAGTCTTCCTAACTCCAAAACTGAGCTTTAAGTATAATTTATTATTATTAATTGATATTAATCACCATTTAAGTTCTATTCATGTGTCAGTATAGTAGTTTCCTGGATGAAATGCCAGTTAAAAGGTCTGATAGGTTACCACTGCTACTACATGATTTAAAGCTGCAAAAAGAATGGTTTTTAAGATTTTCCAAATATAACACATAACATGCCAGTAATATAGATATAAATGGATAAGAACAAACATCTCTTATTGTATCTCTTAGACTTGGATCTCTTCTCAAATGGCTGGATTCCTCAGTAAGGCTGAAAGAGCTTTCAAAAAAACCCCATGCCATAAGAATTTAAAAGGTCCCTCAACACTTTTTTGGGCAGCTAGTTAGTGTAGTGTATAATGCATGGGAGAAGGAAAGACCTGAATTCAAATTTAGCCTCAATCATGTACTCACTAGGGGCAGCTAGATGGTGCAGTGGATAGAACACTGGTCTGGGAGTTAGGAGGACCTGAGTTCAAATATGACTTCAGACACTGAACACTTCTTAGCTGTTTGACTATGGGCAGCCAAAAAACAAAAACAAAAACATGTACTAAAAACATCACTTAATCCTGTTTGCTTCAGTTCCTCTTCTGTAAAATGAGCTGGAGAAGGAAATGACAAATCACTCCAATGCTATCAGGAAGAGTTGTTCATGACTAAACAACAACAACAGGAGCAACAACTCTATGTAGTTGCCCATGGAAGTGTTTTAAAGAGATGTGGGTTCTAGGCCTAATCATGGTTTTTATGAGGCATAGAATCTTTATGAGGTGTTTGGAATCATTAATGGTACCATTAAATTGTTGAAGAAAAAAATGGTTAATGCTATTATTGTTTTAGGTACTAGTCTTCCAGAAACAGTTTAATTTATTTATTTATTTTTTTTAATTTAATAGCCTTTTATTTACAGGATATATACATGGGTAACTTTACAGCATTAACAATTGCCAAACCTCTTGTTCCAATTTTTCACCTCTTACCCCCCCCACCCCCTCCCCTAAATGGCAGGATGACCAGTAGATGTTAAATATATTAAAATATAACTTAGATACACAATAAGTATACATGACCAAAACATTATTTTGCTGTACAAAAAGAATCAGACTCTGAATTATTGTACAATTAGCTTGTGAAGGAAATCAAAAATGCAGGTGTGCATAAATATAGGGATTGGGAATTCAATGTAATGGTTTTTAGTCATCTCCCAGAGTTCTTTTTCTGGGTATAGCTAGTTCAGTTCATTACTGCTCCATTAGAAATGATTTGGTTGATCTCGTTGCTGAGGATGGCCTGGTCCATCAGAACTGGTCATCATCTAGTATTGTTGTTGAAGTATATAATGATCTCCTGGTCCTGCTCATTTCACTCCGCATCAGTTCGTGTAAGTCTCTCCAGGCCTTTCAAAACAGTTTAATTTAATATAAATCTAGAGCCAAGCTATTTCTAGTACACACATACACACATACACATACACACACACACACACACACACACACACACATCTAAACTGCCCATAGTCCCATGTTCTGCAAAATGACTCTGTGCTTAGAATGTTTCAGGTAACATAGGAATCTTAAAATATTAACATTATTTATTATTGCTACTTGAAAAAAGAAAAATACCTTCCCTGGGTTATTAACATTCCAGAACTGAGGGACCATAATTGCTATCCCCTTCTTTCCTGAAGTACTCTTCCAGAAATCTATATATAGAATGCAAATTGAATTGGAGGTGGTTTGAAGGCTTCTTTTGGAACAGAAGAGGCTACTTCCCTTGGGGTGGATCTTGGTCAAATCCTGTGGTTGTAGGAAGGAGTTTGCCCTCAAATGGGTCACTATCTTACTTATGTATTTGAGGTGGTATTCTAAATTAAGTTGATAGTTATTTTACTTAATTCAGTCACTTTATACCCTTCTAAAGGCTTTTCTCAGAAGTCTAGAAAGGACTTTAGAAAAACAAATGTTTTAATATTTGCTAAGAAAGTAAAGGAGGTTTTAAATATATGCTTCCACACTACCAAATTGGAAGACCTTTAAGTACAACTGGGCAATGAATAGAGTTATTGTAGTTGTTTGTTTTTTTTTTTTTTTTGGGGGGGGGGTTGTTCTGGCTTTGTTCTTGCTTATTACCAGAAACCTGGTAATAAATTCAAACTTCCAGCCTAAGTAGTCATTTAAATAATCTATAATAAGTGTGGAGAAATAGTAATTTGTCTCAGTTAAGAGGGAATCCCCTCATTGATGAAAGCACAAATTTTAAAAGCAATTAATTATCACATAAACGATTAACTTTAAAAAAGAAGAAAAAATCTATAAAAGGTGAAACTTTGGGATAAAAGTCATTTTAAAAATGTTAAAAATCCTTTTCATGTATTTATGTTAGACTGTGCATCTGAGTGTAGTGTTAACTCCTAAGCCTAGAAATTTCTTCATTAAACCAGATATCCTGTGTGAAAAAGAATGTGTGATGGTTGATGATGATTCAGAGAGACTTTTATTCTTGATGGATGGTAATTTCTTTCTTCAGAACTGGCAAGGGAAAAACAAATGTTCTCATCTTTGTGCTGAATGACCTGATTCCCGATGGATAGCCTGGAAAAAAAATATCTTCTATGCTATCTCAGCCAGATAATAGTTGTCAAAAATGTAACCTTACAAATAGATGGTGACAGGAAGACCACTGTAAGTCAGCATAATACCAAGTTTTCTCCAGGTAAATTCTGTTTAACTTCCTTAGATTATTTTTTTAAATATTGCTATCATTGCAGCATCCCTTTTCTTTAGTGTTATCTCCTTCCCAGACTGGTGGTTTTATAAGTGGGGGAAATCCTAGTGTGGAAATTGTTATTGCTTAGCTTAGTCTTTAGAACATCACCTCAAGCACTAAAACATTGTTACTTGCCCATGTTCACGTAACTATTACATGAAGCAACATTTGAACCCATATATCCTTGATTTCAAGGTTGATCTTTTCCCTAGCCACAATGTCTATTAATGCCGCAGAAGTGGCTGGGGATGTTTCAAAGTAATCTGGGCACTTTTGAAGACTCGACATAACAGCAAATATTATTGCGTGACATTTTAACAATTTGTGTCATAAACAGACATGATGGTGAAGATAAGCTGCAGCTGCTCCTTGACTGATACACTGTTAAATCATACTGTATTTGTGATATGTCTTAGCAAAAAAGCAAACCCTAGTGCAGATTTTTATTTCATGTTTTTTACTGTCGTATTGAGTTACATATCATTCTGAAAGGCTATGGAATTGTCTTTCCTGGGGCCTGGCAAGAATAACACAAGGAGATGCCTGTGATAAAATTTAGGCCACATTTCGGTCAGACATAAAACTGTAGATATCTCATCTGTTCTCTCCCTCCCTCCCTTCTTCCTTCTTTCCTTCTCTCTTTTTCTTCTTCTCCTTCTTTTTCTTCTCTCTCTTTCTCTCTTTTTCTGTCTCTGTCTCTTCTTTCTCTGTCTCTGTGTATGTGTGTGTATGTTTGTTTCTCTGTCTCTGTTTCTCTTTTGCAAAAGAGGAAACTGAGCTCACGGATCCATGTAACAGAGCTAGAATTCTAATCCTGGTTCTCTGACTAAACCTAGCACATTTTTCACTATACTATGTTACCTTCATTTAGAAATGCACAGTCAAAACCATAATAATGTCACCAATACATGTGTTCCAGTAAAGAGGCATCATCATTCACCTGAAACTCTGGATCACAAAACTGTAAATAGTCTGAAATTTGGAGAGAAATGTTTTGTTTTGTTTTATTTTTTGAAAGGAAGGTATTTTACTTTTTTCAAGTAGCAAAAAAGTAAGATAGCCAGTCCCTTTGAAATCCCTTGGTCATTGAGCCAAACTGAATATTTCAAGAGCTGTATGTTCATTGTCTCCTTTTTGCATTTACACAATCTATCCTGTATACCTGAAATGCATGCCAACCTTATTTCTTCTTCCAGAATTCTTTCCTTCAGATCAGTTACCCCCAAATTCTAAATGTGGTCCCTCCTTCCCTTGTTAGGGATATTGTGTGTTCATTTTCAATTTACATTTCTTAATATTATTATAAGTAGCTGTTGCTTTTAGTGACAACTGTTAGATATGTTGTCCATCAAACTTAAAGAGGGCCAAAATAACATCAGTATGTCCGTGTCAGTGTACAGGGACTCCTTGTCGTCGTCGTCGTTGTTGTTTGTCCTTCATCCTTAAAGAATTCCATGACATCAAGAAGCTGATTTGAGACATGGAAATTAATTAGATTTAAGTGAGTGAGGGTTATGCAAAATCACTTTCTTCACTTTCCCCTCTAGAGCCATCTGGGTCCAGTGGCCAGATATAGATCAGGAGGACTGGAGATGGCTCTACATGCCAGTGTGTCAGACTGTGGCTGATAAGATCAATGTAAGCTCAAAAGGCTCTTGTATAGGTTGGATCTAAATGGTCCATATAAACATTTGGAATGAGCATGTTTCTAAAATTGCCCATCTCACATGTCTTATGTTATTAAAAATGTATAGAAAAAGATGAGCAGTTATATTCAAAGAATTGGAGTAACTTTTTTATTTTTAAAACATATGCATGGATAATTTTTCAGCATAGACCTTACAAAATTGTTTCAATTCCCCACCCCTTTCTCCACCTCCTCCTCTAGATGGCAAGTAATCCACTATATGTTAAACATGGTAAAAAAATATATGTTAAATCCATACATACTTATACAATTATCTTGCTGCACAAGAAAAGTCAGATTAAAAAAAGGAAAAAAGAAAAAAGAAAAGAAAATGCAAGCAAACAACAAAAACAAAAAGAATGAAAATGCTATGATGTAATCCACACTCAGTTCCCACAATTCTCTCTTTGGGTGTAGATGGCTCTCTTCATCATAGTATCATTGGAACTGGCCTGAATCATCCCATTGTATAAGAGAGCCACATCCATCAGAATTGATTTAATCTTGTTGTTGCCATGTATAATGATCTCCTGGTTCTGCTCCTTTTACTTAGCATCAATTCGTGTAAGTCTCTCCAGGCCTCTTTGAAATCATCTTGCTGATCATTTCTTACAAAACAATAATATTCCATAACATTCATATACCATAACTTATTCAGCCTTTCTCCAATTGATGGGCATGCATTTAGTTTCTAGTTTCTTGCCACTACAAAAAGGGCTACCACAAACATTTTTGTATATTTAGGTTTCCAAAGGATATGCACAAGTTTGATAGCCCTTTGGCCATAGTTCCAAATTGCTTGGAGTAACTTCTTTAAAATCAAAAGGGCTAAAATAAAAAACAGAATAGATATTTTCTCAGGCAGAAATTTGCTATTTAATATTACATAATTCTCTCTTTTCTTTTCTACCTCTTTCAACTTTCTTAGCCCCAGTATCAGGAACAATTAATTCATCTCTGTAGAGCTGACTTTATTCCCTTTTAATCTATTGTAATGTCAGAATTGATATATATCAGGCCCACTAGAGATTAAGAAAAGGTATTGGATTTGCCAATAAAGAGATCATTAGTATCTTGGAGAGTACAGTTTCATTAGCATGCTGAGAAATGAAAATGCAATTCTGCAAATTAAGAAGAGAATTGTGTGAACCACAGGAAATCATCTACAATAACACAATAGGAAAGGAGATTTCATTGTCCCTTTCAGTTTTTGATAAGTCTAAAAGGTAAACAAAAGGGAAAATATAAACCCAAATGATTTGCTGGAGAAACTAAAGCTAAATGATGTATGATATCTTCTAAATGGGACTACTCAAGAATATATGTATTTCTCAACACCACATAGAATTTTTACAAAACATCATCTAAGTATTAGGGAACAGATATTAGGAATATTGCTAACAAATGTAAAAAGGTAGAAATAATAAATCCATCCTTTTTCATATCATAGTACAATATAAATAATAATCAGTTCAAGGACACAAAACAAAAACTTAGACCCAATTGAAACAACAATGAAATCCTAAATAATAAGTCAAAGATCAAATCATAGAAACAATGAAAGGAAATGATAATGATGAAAAACCCCACATTTTTAGCATGAAGCTAAAAAAAGGGGGAAAAAGTTAAGGATATGACAAATTTTAACCTAGGATTTGAGAAATTTAGAAGTAAAAGAAATAAAAACAGGATAGTAGCATACTTTATGGTTTACAAAAAGTTTGCAAGTATTACTATGCTTTATTTTACAGCTGAAGAAATTGAGGTTCACAAAAAGATAGGATCAGAGCCAGATTCTTTCTGAATGCAAATCTGTTATTCTTTTCCTCTCTTTGAAGAGGGAGAA
This sequence comes from Sarcophilus harrisii, assembly GCF_902635505.1. Classification (NCBI taxonomy): domain Eukaryota; kingdom Metazoa; phylum Chordata; class Mammalia; order Dasyuromorphia; family Dasyuridae; genus Sarcophilus; species Sarcophilus harrisii. The sequence continues at coordinate 72,255,679 of NC_045430.1, forward strand.
GAGGGACTCAGAAAAATCAATAAAATGGTCTTTTCTTCCCAGAAAAGAAGAATCCTTTAGAGATTGAAGATACTAGAGGTGATAATGGGACATGGAAATTAATTGAGGGAACTTGGGGTTGAAAGACAGTGGGAATTGTAACCTACATGACCTTTTATATTTTAACTTTAGAAAGGAAGGTTGTTGTCAACAGAAATGGAATGAGATTGACATTTTGAGTTTGAGTTGAGATTTGAAAATACTTCCAGTGTGAATTCGCTATAGAATCCATAATATAATTAGAACTTTCTATACGCATAGGAAACGCCTATCTACTGCTAAGTACTAGAGACACAAAAATTAACATAAAGGACTCTACTCTCAAGAAGTTTACATTATAGTGATGGGGACTTCATGCCTCTTGATCTATTCAGTCATCCATATACACAAGCAGTGATTCTGTATTTTTTTAAATTTGCTTTTTTGTGTGTGTGTGTGTGGTCAATTCAATAAAAAGTGCCATTATGTCTTAAAAGCTTCCCAAAACAGGAAACCCTCTTTAACCTTTATCACCAAATTAGAGAATTTCAGAATTGGAAGGAATTTCAGTGACTATATTTAGTTCAACCCATATAATTATAAATAGCTCTCAAACTTAACATAAACATTTAACCTAGTGTCTAGTTTAGAAATCATCACAGCACTGTTGGAATATACATGCATTTTAAGAAGTAAGAGCCTTCTTCATTAGGTGCAAAGTGTTTTTCCTGAACTTAGACAACAATGCACATGTACATTTCAAAACAGGTTGACAAGCCCTGGAGAAACGATTAGATCTGAATCGATAATTTAATTATGAAATGGGAGCAGGTATTCCTGGTTCTTTGCATACTCACTGGGAAAGATCATGATTGGCTGTAGGAAACAGGGTGGCAATCATAATTTAATTAAATATGGAGGTTATGAGGACAAAATGATAAGGCAGAAACAAACTTCAAAAGAGTTACAGAGGCAGATAGCAGTATGAGGACAAGAGATGGGATGGTGAAGGAAGGCAGCCAGTGTGTGAGGAAGAGGATGGAGACAGGGAGAAGCAGAAAGCGCCATTCACATAACCATTGATTAGAGCTGGGAGCACTAGGTATCATGGAATCAATGGAAATGGAATATGGGGGTAGGAATGGGAGGGCAGGAGTTTAAGATCTCATTTTTATAGGCTTTTTGGGGGAAATAGACCAGTTCCTACCTATGCCATTATTATGTTCATTAACATATCCAAATCATCTCAGAGTTACCTGCAAAAGTTCAAAGTTGCCATCTCAAAGATATCAGAATTTTTTTATGTTCTTCTGGTCTTCTGTGTGGAGGTCTGAAATTTGTTTGGAATTTATTTACCATAGGACCAGAACCCTGATAGTAGTGCCTAAATGACTGGGATGTGAATTTTGGTTGATTCATGATATGATTTGATCTCTGGGATTGTTTGTTCATGATTTTCAGGTTCTTCTTTTGCAATTTTATTTCCTGCTATTATCCCTTACACTTTTTACTTATAAACTTACTATATTGACTAGAAAGGGAATGTGGGACTGATGAAAAGGACCAGGACAACATAGATTTTAACACAAGATCTAACTCAATAGTTTTCAAGTTAAGGAACCACTGCAGGGCCCAGGGGTCTTGGGATCTGTACTAAGTCTAGAGCTTGAATTCTATTATCACCATCACCACTTGTTGATGGTCTTCATTTCCAAGAATAAGAGTAATAACCTGAGAATTCCTCAGGCTGCCAGTTATCTTGGATCCCAAGGACCTTCTGATCTTTTGGACTCACAGACTTGCCCTCAAGCCTAGACACGGTCACTTAATCAGCAAGGTTTGATTAGTTAGGAAAGGATACACTAAGTAGAACAGATCACGAGGATCCCACGTACAAGCTCAATATGCTCTGTGTGAGGACAACCAAAGAGCAGAGGAATCTAGAATAGAGTACCTACCACCTGCCACCCAGGGGAAGCATAAAGAAGCACCAAACAAATACTGTTTTTCTCATTCAAAGGTACCTGGAATCATGGGCTCTTTCAGCTTAGGAGCCAATAAGGGGCTTGCCTTGCCAGATACAGCCAGAGTTTATCATCTCCAAGTGCTGAGTCACAGATGGGATCCTGTTCAGCTTCTAATACTCTTAATTCTGCTTAAGTCATCTGTACAATTGATCCACAAAAAAAAAAAAAAAAGTATGTCAAAGATCCTCACTTGTTAAAACATCATTCTTTTGCCTAGGAGAGGGGAAGCAATACCTGTCACCTATTTTCTGGTTAATCTAGTGACATTTCCTCCATTTTATTCTGTTTTCTGCCTCATTTCCAATGCTAAAAAAGATTGAGATTTATAGTGCTATTTTTAACCCTAAATCTGAGAGAATTAGCCAGGGAAGAGTCTTGGAAAGAGAAATAGCATTGAGAATTTAACCTTCTCTATTACCTGTAAATAGCCATTTTATCATGAAAGACAATATCCTTGATCAGTGTTAAAATGAGGTGAGACTCTGGGATAAGAATAAGATAATGTTTCTAAGCACATCCTGAATATGAAACAGCAAGGATTGAAAGGAGAAAAAAATTTAGGCACCAACACTGAAAAAGGAGGGTGTGTTATGGCAACTGCTTGAACTAGTCCTTTATAAGGGCCATTTCTTTTGTGAATTGAACAAAATGTAGTTACTATCTATATTTCTAAATTATCATAACAAATAAGTTTTAAACAAGTTCACACAAGTTTCATTACAGTATTTCTTTTGTACTTAACATTCCTGACACTCCCTTCCTTGAAAAATCTCTGTCCCCCTCTTTGTTCTTTATGATATTCTTTCCTGTCTCTCCTCCTACCTCCCAGATTGCCCCTTTTGTTTCCTTTACTCACCTTCTTCCTTCTATCTTTTAAGCGTGGACATTTTTCAAACCAATCAGTTTTTGCCTTCTCTTCTTTTTACTGTAGATTCTCTTTCTTCAGAGAAAGGGACCTGTATGTGCACGAATGTTTGTGGCAGCCCTTTTTGTAGTGGCTAGAAACTGGAAACTGAATGGATGTCCATCAGTTGGAGAAAGGCTGAATAAATTGTAGTATATGAATACTATGGAATATTACTGTTCTGTAAGAAATGACCAACAGGATGATTTCAGAAAGGCCTGGAGAGACTTACACGAACTGATGCTGAGTGAAATGAGCAGAACCAGGAGATCATTATATACTTCAACAACAATATTATATGATGACCAGTTCTGATGGACCTGGCCATCCTCAGCAACGAGATCAACCAAATCATTTCCAATGGAGCAGTAATGAACTGAACCAGCTACGCCCAGAGAAAGAACTCTAGCAGATGACTAAAAACCATTACATTGAATTCCCAATCCCTATATCTATGCCCACCTGCATTTCTGATTTCCTTCACAAGCTAATTGTACAATATTTCAAAGTCTGATTCTTTTTGTACAGCAAAATAACGTTTTGGTCATGTATACTTATTGTGTATCTAATTTATATTTTAATGTATTTAACATCTACTGGTCATCCTGCCATCTAGGGGAGGGGGTGGGGGAGTAAGAGGTGAAAAATTGGAACGAGAGGTTTGGCAATTGTTAATGCTGTAAAGTTACCCATGCATATAACCTGTAAATAAAAGGCTATTAAATTAAATAAATAAAGATTCTCTTTCTTCAAAAAACTCATGTTCAGCTCTTAAATGCATCATTCATAAGTTTCTTGAAATATATATATATATATTTTTACTATCAAGTGAAATTCTCGTGTATTTTCTTTTTTTTTTTCTTGTATCTTTAAAATATATCAACATTGCACCAAGTAACAAGATTATATGATGATCAACTTTTATGGACTTGGCTCTTTTCAACAATGAAGTGATTCAAGGCAATTCCAATAGACTTTTGATAGTAAGTGGTGTATATTTGCAGAAAGCTATGGATACTGAATGTGGATTAAAGTGTAGTATTTCTATCTTTGTTGTTATTAGTTTTTTGTTTGTTTGTTTGCTTGGTTTTTTCCTTTCTCACGTTTTTTTTCCCTTTTGATCTGATTTTTCTTACTCGGCATGATGAATATGGAAATAAGTTTAGAAGAATTACACATGTTTAGCCTGTATCAGATTGCTTACAGTTTTGGGGAAGGAGGAAAGAGGAAAGGAGGAAGAAAAATTTGAAGCATAAGGTCTTGCAAATGTGAATGTTGAAAACTATCTTTGCATGTGTTTGGAAAAATAAAATACTATTAAAAATAAAATAAAATAGAATATATTTTTCAGAAACGGGATAAGTAGAAAATTTTTAAAAATCTGGTTTCAATCATTACTTCTTCATTTTTAAAAAAAATGTGGGTAATTCCCAAATCTGTATCTTCAGAATTAACTTTCCATTGAAGTCTCAGTTTGACATTGCCTTTCCAGATCCTACCCTCTCCCCTCACCTCCTTAACACTATATCCCTCTTTAAAATTACTTTATATTTATTTAATAAGCATACAGGTTCTTTTACCTTCCTTGAATAAAAGAACTTTGAAGAAATAATTCTTGGGTTTTTGTCTTTTATGTATTCATTTAATATCATGAAGTCATAAACCCAGTAAGCAGATGCTGAAATTTTGGATGAATTCAATCTGTCATATATTTAAAAACAAACTTGTCTACTCTTAATTGTCTTGCCTTCCAAACTTCTACTTTTTAAATGAACATGTTTCTAGGTGTCCAAGTTTTGTATGCCCTACTTTTACTTTTTGTATCTAACAATTCACCATTTCTTAATATCTTTTTTCCTTTAAAAATCTGCCTTACTCTGGTCCTTCCTATTATTTTTTAATTTAAAATATTCTTTTCAAAAATTATGATTTTAACAAAATTAATGTTGTAGTTAATAGAAAAGGGAAAAAGATAATTGAATATGAAACTGAACTTTTACAACATAGTTTTTTTTTAAAATATGTTAATTAATACTAACAGAACCACTCTGCTTGTCTAGTTCCATCCTGAACTTCCTGTTTAAAAAAAAATTGATCTTCTTTCTAAAAAAAAAAAATAGTTATGATTATGTATTCCTTCTATCATTTCCTCTTATTTTTTTCTTTTGCACTGTACTTTCTTCATAAAGGAAAAAGAAAAGAAATCAACACTAGAAATCTATATTTTATTACTCTGATCTCACTTTCTTTTTTTCACTTCTCTTCATGTAGTAAAATAACCAAGATTGCTATATCTTATATTTAGCTTTCTTATTTTTAACTTTCTCCTTATAATCTATTCTTCATAAAGGATTTTCCCCCCTCTGTGTTTGTTCATTTATGAGTCTATGTATGCATTTTTAAACCTGCCCAATAAATGTCACATTTATGAGATGTTCACTTCATCTCTTCCTCCAAGTTTGTAAACTCTTCTGCTATGATCTAATTAGGAGGAAATTAGGAGAAAATGTTAATTTCCTCCTCCTTCTTCCTTATGTCTTCAGTAATATATTCCTTTTCCTTTTTTCTCTTAAGAAAAGAATAAATACAATAAAACCACACTCAGGCCTAAACCTATGAAAAGAAAATCTATGATTTTCTTATTTTATTCCTTCTGTCACTTGAAGAAAGTAGGATTTTAAAAGGATATTGGTGTCTTTACCTCTATTTAGATTCAAGCACTTAATACTGATTTGGTGTCTTCTAGCTGCTCATTGTTTTGGGGGCAGCTGGGTAATACAAGTTTGAAGTCATAAAAACTCCTCTTTCTAAGTCCAAGCCTGAGATAGAGACCATGTGACCCTGGGCAATCACTTATCATCCCTGCTTTGCCTCAATTTCTTAATCAGTAAAATAAGAGGGAGAAGCAAATTGCAAACCACTCCAGTTTTTCTGTTGAGAAAACCCCCAATGCTTGGAGGAGTAAAATACAAATGGGAAAAAACTAAACAACAAAGGGCTCAATTTATTTTTTAACCTTTCTGCAATTCTTTTAATTTCTGTGCTTGCATTTCAAGGATTCTCCCCAGCCCTGGTCTTTTCATCAGGAATTTAGGGTCACTGAAGTCAGAAAGACCTGAGTTCAAATATGATCTCAGACACTTAACCACTGTCTAGCTGGGTGACCCTGGGCAAGTCACTTAACCCCAATTTCCTCAGCAAAAATATATATGTGTGTGTCTGTGTGTGTATATTTATTTAATTAAAAAAAGAAAGTTAATTTTGACTTTTTCAATAAAAAACACTTTGACTTTCACTAATAGCCAGTAACAAATTTAGGTTCTAAAACAGGAGGGGAAAAATTCCTGAAAATCTATATAGTAGAAGAAACCATTTACTTACTAGATATATAATATGAAAACATAGGAGGAAATTACCTGAGTAAAACAGCCAACTTTTAAATTTCAGTTTTAAAAGCAATAATTCTCAGGTATTTGAAAAATATACTTTTAAAATCATTTATGGTATTAAAAAAGAAATCCATAGCATCCACTCTGTTTATATAAATAGACTTTTAGAAAATACCACTAAGTGAACAGTATTTTAGGATTTGCCCGAATTTCCTGAAATTCTGTCAAATCTAGAGTTTTAACAAAGGAGGGGAATTTTTCAGACCAGAGATCTAAAGATCCTCCCAGACAGTCTCTCAGCCTTGTTTCTCCCTACTTCAACAGATCTTCAATATAACTGCCACGATGATTTTCTTAAGCATGGGCCTGACCATGTAACTGTCTTATTCATTAAAGTACCTGTTGTCCTCTATGATCAAATATTATTTTAATTATTATTACTTTTTTAATCAAAAATTTTTAATGTTTAACTTTTACTTTTGGAGGGTCTGCATTTTCTTTTGCTACATGGCTAATATGGAAATATGTTTTGTATGATTGCATTCTTTGTAAAATTTAATTTTTACACAAACTTTATAACATGTTTTACTATGTATCAAATATAAATAAGGGGAGGGGAAAGCAATAAGCATTTTGTTAAGCATTTACTATGTGTCAGGCGATCTGCTAAGTGCTATAAATACATCTTAATTATACATGAATATATAATTTATGTGTATTTATATATCATATATTTTATAAAATAAATATACCTGTACATCTATTAAGGGTATATGTATAAAAAGTAGTTTACTGCTAGGGATGTGTAATCAAAAAAGTTTAGAATTAACTTCTTTAAACACACCAAAGAACTAACAATTATAATACCCTCTCTGAGTTACTACTCTCCTTCAGCCATCCCCACTCCCTTACTCCCCCTTTAATTGCAAACTAAGTAAATGGAATGACCAGTTCTGTATTCAGGGTATTTGGTATTTGAACTGGAACTCATGAACACCCACTAGTGTTTACCATCACCATCTAGTAAGCCAAGATAGCACAATTAACTCACAAAGTAAAGATCATTACTGAAATTGTATATTATAAATAACATTTACAAATGCTCTCAATTTTCTTTATTTTCTTATGGTGTCCCCATGCTGGGAGCTATACATCTCTGCTGGACAGGTGACTTAAGCTGGGTATCCTAGGCCTGCTTTTCTCTGAATCTCAACTCCTGACTTCCAGACCTAAACTCCCTTTCTACTCATTGAATAGTTGATTAGCTAAAGATGAACCAAAAAGAGATTATAGTAAAGACTGAACAAAATCCATGTTAGTCCATAGTTGGTAGATGCTGGGCCATAGTTCACCAGTGAGACTAGAACTAAAAATGGAGAATTTGAGCTTGGACTAAGGCAACTGAGTGAATCACTTTCTCTTGTATACTGTAGAATCATGACAACATATTGAATGAGTAAATGAATGAATAAAGCATTTAAAGTGTTTACTATGCACAAATCACTTGGCTAAGCACTGGGGATACATAATATTTAAAAAAAAAAAAAGCTTTCAAGATTATATACTAATGGAAGAGATACCATAGAAAATTCCAGCTACAAGTCAGATGAAAAAGTCTCATGGTTCTTAGGCTAAAATAACAAAGCCCTTTGAATGTCATTTCTACTGATAAAATCTCATCAGTTTTTTGTGTTGAACTGTTTTATGTTGTTTGACAATGTCAGGGAATTTGGTGACAAGAACTATTTGCCATGTACAATGTATATATTGTTTGTAGTACAAATCAGGGAAAATGGGGACAAGGAAATGGATTTTTCCTAAGAACAATTCTTGCCAGTAGGGGAAAAGAACAAGCTATGTACAAAAATAGGTTAACTGTAGAATTACACATCTAAAGCCATTGATTAAAGTATCTGGAGTCTTGCTAACCTAATAAATCTAATTGAATGTGTGTGCTCAACACATGAGAATTCACTTTACAAAGGCATTCTAGTACTTACTAGAAGAAGTAGAAAAGAAAAATGAGAATAATTATCATAAGGGAGGAAAACAGCAACCACAACATTATCTCATGCTCTTTTTAAAGTATCATTTATGTTATAAAAATGAGTCCTACAGATTGGTCTGTGGACTCTTTGCTGAAACTATTCAAGTCACTAGGGTTTTTGGTTTCTTTGGCTATTTGTTTTTTTTTTTTGTTGTTGTTTGTTTGTTTGTGTTTAGCAATAATGATTCACTTAAAAATGAAGGAAAGTCTTTTTTTTTTTAAAGTATAATTTAAGTTTTTTCCCCTAGTTATTTGGAAAATTTGAAAGCCAAACAAAATGAACACAGAAACATCTATAGCTGTTGGTGGGGCAAAGTTAGATTCTGAAGGTGGATCTGGGTACCATAATAGCATTCTAATGCAGAATTTTAAAAAATAACTCTTAAAATGCCCAATTTGATATGCTAAATACATGACTAGTTAACAAAGTCATTTTAAAAATTATTTTTCATTTTGACTTTTTCCTAGAAGCAGAGAGATTTTTGAACCTCACAGCCCCCCAAATTTGGTAAAAATCATGTACCTGATCTATTTTCTCAAAATTTAAAATTCCTTCATTGAAGATACATTCTATTATTGTACTAACTATAGAGCCATCAGAAACAATTTAGAATTCTAAATGCCTTTCGTTTAGCATGAGTACAAAATTGCAGCACATTTCAGGCACTAGTAGTGCTGTCTGATGTAGGTTTGCAATTAGACTTTTCTTTTGTTTTATAAATACTATGAGGTTCACAAGTTCTTTTTTTTCTTTTTTTACTGAAGTAATTTGGGGTTAAATGACTTGCCCAAGGTCACACAGCTAGGAAGTGTTAAGTGTTGGTTCACAAATTCTTAATAAACAATAGTGATTTGTAATACGCTGTGATAGATAAATGCTCTAAGCTACAAAGAGGCAAAAATGGCTTACCTTTAAAATGAGATTAAGTCTTTTTAGGACCTCTTAGCTCTTTTGGGACCATCAAATGATTATAAAATTTTAATCATTATGTAAGTGTTGCTATTGTTCAATCTTGTCTCACTCTGTGAATCATTTGTTTTTTTTTTTTTGGTTTTTTTTTTTTTGCAAAGACACTAGAGTGGTTTGCTATTTCCTTCTCCAGCTTAGTTTACTGATGAGGAAACTGAGGCAAACAAGGTGAAGTGACTTGCCTAAAGTAACAAGCTACTAAGTGTCTGAGGCTAGATTTGAACTCAAGAAAGATGCGTCTTTCTGACTCCAGGGGGCACTCTCTATTCACATTGTCACCTAGTCCTTACATAGATTTTTCTAAATTAAAAATTTTCTGAGGGCAGGGATTGTCTTGCTTTTAGGATCCTTGAAAGTAGGGATTGTTGCATTCTTTATATCTCTAAGGATTGTTGTGAGAATGGAATGCAATTGCACTAAAGCCTGCTCAAGACCTTACAGTGCTTACACACCTTTCAGGTTGGCTAAGATGACAGGAAAAGATAAGGACAAAGGTTGGAGGGGATGTGGAAAAAATGGGACAGTCATGCATTGTTGGTGGAATGTGAACGAATCCAACCATTCTGGAGAGCAATCTGGAATTATGCCCAAAAAGTTATCAAACTGTGCATACCCTTTGATCCAGCAATATTTCTACTGGGCTTATATCCCAAAGAAATCTTAAAGGAGGGAAAGGGACCTGTATGTGCAAGAATGTTTGTGGCAGCCCTGTTTGTAGTGGCTAGAAACTGGAAAGTAAATGGATGCCCATCAGTTGGAGAATGGTTGGGTAAATTGTGGTATATGAATGTTATGGAACATTATTGTTTGGTAAGAAATGACCATCAGGAGGATTTCAGAGAGGCCTGGAGAGACTTACATAAACTGATGCTTAGTGAAATGAGCCGAACCATATCATTACACAAGGCAACAAGATTATATGACGAATTTGATTAATGTGACTCTTTCCAACAATGAGATCATTGATGCCAGTTCCAATGATCTTGTGATGGAGAGAGCCATCTACATCCAGAGAGGACTGTGAGAACTGAGTGTGGTTTACAACATAATATTCTCACTTTTTGTTTTCTTACTCATTTACTTTCCTTTTTTGATCTGATTTCTCTTGTTCAGAGAATTGTATGAATATGTTTACACATTGAATTTAACATATATTTTAACATGTTTAACGTTTTAAAAAGACCTTAAATGCTATACAAAATACTAGTTATAATAATATTGTTATTATATAATCCTTATATAGTATTATCATATTCTGTAATAATCATATAATGTATTATATTATAATATAAAATTATATGTAATGTAATTATATTGTTATTCCATTCTATTATAATTATGACATTATTATAATATGTATTATTTTGTTAGAAAACAATTATGTTATTATTATATTATATATTATTATTATAACATATCCCTTAAGCTAAGAAGACCTATAATGTGGCAGGAATATATGCAGGACAAATTGAGCAGAACTGAAAGAACAATTTATACAATGATAACCTCATTACAGAGAATAAAAAGTTTAAAGACTTTAGATCTCTGATCAGCACAGTTATAACCATGGAATAACCATGCATCCAAGATAATAAAGATTAAACAGGCTACATCTGCTAAGGAGGTGAGGAAGCTAAAACTCAAGAAAAAACCTATATTTTGGAACATGGTCAATGTGGGAATTTGTTCTGCTACTTAGATGACTATTTTATTTTATTTGTTCATAATACAGGGTGGGACAGTTGGATAGAAAGATTAATAAAGAAAACAACCAAGAAAGTAATTGTTATCCTTAACTACCACTCCCTCCTTGCCTAAGGAAACTGAGGCTCAGAGAGGTGGGTGTCAGAAGTGGAATCTAATTCAATAACAAAGAATTGGGAGATAAAATTAATATAATGTATGATGAACTAACATCTCAAAATTTTAAAAAGATAGAAGGATGTATCAGAGCTAACAAGATAAGATTTTTTTTAAAGGCAGTCAAAATTAAATGACATGCCCAGGATAATAACACAGCTAATAAGTACCTGAGGAACTCATATCCTCCTGACTGCAAGGGCTGTGTTCTATCAACTGCACCATTTAGCTGCCCTATGATTTAATAGGGATAAATTTAAAATTGTATTGTTAGTTTAAAAAAAATTAGACATAAAAGAAGAGTAGTAGGAAATGTATTATAATAGTAGTTCATGAGTAAAAGACAAAGGTTTTAGGTGTGACCATCACTAAGATGTGTGTCTCCATTTTGGAGCCAGTAACAATATGACTAAAGCACTGAAATGTGACTTCTCCAAAAACTTATGCAACCTTAAATTATATTAAAAGAAATCTAGCCTCTAGAAAAAGAAGTAGTAGGGTAGCTATTAGTTTTATGTATGGAAAACATTAGATTTCTGCTCACTTATGCATAGCCATTTGTTGTTATTGTTGTTATTTTTAATAATGGCAGACTTTTGTGACCTTCTTTGGGTTTTTCTTGAGAAAGATACTGGAATGGATTCCCATTTCTTTCTCCAGATCATTTTACAGATGAAAAAAACTGAAGCAAACAAGGTGAAGTGACTTGGCCAGGGTCAATCAATTAGTGTCCGAGACCAGATTTGAACTCAGGAAGATGAGTTTTTTTAGACTCTAGGATTGTGTGCTCTAGCACCTACTTGCTTTGTTTAGAGGGTAACAAACCTCAAAGTGATAAGTAAATGTTAGAAATATAAATATTTGCTAACTGTTAATTATATTAGAATTAAGTAAGTTATAAATATTAATATTTGTTAATATTTATCAATAAATATTCATCTGACTTCAAATGTGATGCTCTTATCCACTGTGCCACCTATCATTTGATATAATGTAAAAAGTATTAGCTTTGAAGTCATAGGATCTGGGTTCAAATTCTGCCTCAATTGATTACTACCCTTGTGGCTATGGGCAAATCCCTTAACCACTCTGGTTCACTCATTTGTAAAATGAGAGGATTAGATTAAATTACTTCTGGAATGGCTTTGAGCTCTAGATTTATGATTTTAAGGAATGAAGATCCTGGAGAATCCATTGGGGAGACCCACAAAATTCTTTTTGTTGAATTTTTGGAAAATTTGGGGAATTTTCAGTTTGTTTTTTTAATTTTTTTAATTTTGGGAATTTTCACTGGAGATGAGAAAGGACCTAGTTTAAGTAGTTGAAGGATTCTCATGTGATCAGTAGATTCCATTTATTTTGTATAGTTCCTAAGGTCACAGATTATAAGGAAACAGATTTCATTCTCCCTTTTAGCAAAAAAAAAAAAAAAAAAAAAAAAATTAGATAAAACAACAACAAAAAAATGACTTCACCAGGCAGTGTTTGCAATGTCCTGCACCCAGTTTCTTACCTCAGTTTTGCTAGGAAGGAGGCTTGCATGTCTTTTTTAGGCAACCAAGATTAGTATTCAATTTCTGGCTTTGTTTTATGTTCTTTTTGTTTACAGAATTTAGTCATTGTTTATATTAGGATAATGTTTTAACTTTACATTATTCCTTAACTTTATACTGCTTTTTGTATTAAAGCATGATTCTTGGTTATATTAAATAAATACTTGAATTAAACTTTTTATTTGGTGCCTTAATTATGCCCAGATGTGTATGCTGTCTTAGAGTTTAAAAAATATTTTTTTCTTAAAATGGTTTTCAAGTTGTCAATTCAAAAGTAACCCCTATTTTACAGATCAGGAAACTGAAGCTTTGAGATTGGTGACTTGCTAAAGGGTAGAACTAGCATTTCAAGTCTCTCAGTTTCAACTTCATTTCTCTTTTTAATACACCATCTTGCCTACTTTGGGTGGCTAAATGAATGTCTCTTGATGTTTCTCAGATTTGGATAAATAAGTAGTGTCTCAATAAAACAGAACATACATTTTTTCTTCTCTTCCTCCTCTTTCTCTTCCTTATCCTCTTCCTCCTTCTCTTTTTACTTCTCTTTCTTCTCCTGCTGCTCTTCCTCCTCTCCATTCTCTCCTGGTTCTTCTCCTCCCTATCTGACTACTTCATCTATTTCTCTTTTTTCCTCATCATGCCTTCTAACTCTAGACATCCCCCAGGATTCTATCTATAACTCTCTTCTCTCCTTCTATACTACTTTACTTACTGATCCCATAAATTCCCAGGGATTTAATTATCATTTCTATGCTGATGATTCTCAGTTTCACTCTCTGCTGACCTCCAATCTTAAAACTCTTTATTTCTGCTAAGTGAAATGAGCAGAATCAGGAGATCATTATATACTTCAACAACGATACTATATGAAGATGTATTCTGATGGAAGTGGATTTCTTTGACAAAGAGACCTAATTCAGTTTCAATTGATCAGTGATGGACAGAAGCAGTTACACCCAAAGAAAGAACACTAGGAGATGAATGTAAACTGTTTACTTATTTTTACCTTCTGAATCCAATTCTCCCTGTGCAACAAGAGAACTGTTTGGTTCTGCACACATATATTGTATCTAGGATATACTGGGACATATTCAACATATATAGGACTGCTTGCCATGTAGGGGAGGTGGTGGAGGGAGAGAGGGGAAAAGTTGGAACAAAAGTGAGTGCAAGGGATCATGTAAAAAATTATCCTGGCATGGGTTCTGTCAATAAAGTTATAATAAAAAAAACCCTCTTTATTTCCAAAATATAACTCATTATTTTTTCCTTAAACCCCAACATCCTCTGCTACTTTTCCCATTATTTATTTTAGAGGTTAACACCATCCTCCTAATCCCTCAGTCCCACAATCTAGGATTCATCCTGGATGTCTCTTACTCCATATGCAAACCGTTGCCAAGAGCTGTCAATTATACTTTTGCAACATCTCTCCAGATTCCCCCTTCTCTCTGTCATAGCCACCACACTGGTCTAGACTTTTGTAACATCGTGTTTGGTAACAGCCTACTGGTGGATCTGCCTTCCTCAAATCCTTCCCCATTCCACTCTATACTTTAGCCACCAAAGTGATTTATTTCCTAGTAAAGATCAATCATGGCTGTCACTTCTATTCAGTAAAGTCCAGTGATTCCCTATTGCCTCTAGAGTCAAATGCAAAATGCTCTGTTTGCCATTGAAAGCCTTTTATAATAACCTAGCCCTCCTACCTTTCCAAAATTTTTACAACTTATTCAGCATAACCTACTCTTTGAACTCCTGATAATGGGTGTCCTGGATCTGCAGCAAAAATACTCAAATTTCTTTGTCTCTCATGTGTAGAATATTTCTCCTCATCTCTTGTTCCAGACTTTTGAAGTTTCATCTAAAACCCAACTTTTTTCTAAAGCAATCCCAATAGACTTTGGACAGAAAATGCCACCTGCATCCAGAAGAAGAACTAAAGAGACTAAATGTAAAATCAACACATGCTATGTTCACTTCTTTTTTCTGTTTTTTTTTTTAACTCTCCCATGGTTTTCCCTTTTTGCTCTGATTTTTCTCTCCCAACATTATTCATAAAGCAATGCATATTAAAATAAATAAAATTACTATATATAGATATAGATATAGATATAAAACTCCACTTTCTGTAAGAAGCCTTTCCCAACTCTTCTTACTTCTAGTGCCTTCCATCTTTTAATTATTCCCATTTTCCCCTTTTTATAGCTTGTTTGTACATAGTTGTTTGCTTGTTTTCTCCCTACATTAGATTGCGATCTCCTTGTGGACAGAAAACAAACATTATCTTTTGCTTTCTTTGGTATCACTTGTGATTAGCACAGTGATTGGCCCCTAATAGGTTCATGGATTGACTGACTCTTAAACGTAAACAAATGAATATATTAATAACTATATTTCAGTATAAATGGTTTTTTTGTAATCTTATTTCTTTCATTTTATGTATTTAAAAACATTATTCTTAGAACTTCACCAGTATGCTAAAAGGATCCATGCTATCAAAAATGTGAAGAAATCTGGATTAGGGAATTATCTTCTTTCATCTTTTCTTTTCCTCTTTCATTACAATTACTCAGGAATCAGTCTAATAGTAGTAATATTGTAAGAGATTAAATAGGTCTTAGTGGGCAATTGTGGATTTAATCATTATTCATAACAGATAAGAAAATGAGGAGAAATGTAATCATCTTACAAAAAAATGAAATATGTAAGGTGTGAACTGCCTGTGTTTCATATAATCCTTCCCTCACCTTTCCCCCCTTGCTAATCTCCATCCTTTGAATAGCATCCTCAAACATCCATGTGAGTTAGGTGGTTGCTATTATGATCCTTGGATTAATTGGGTAATAGAGAAATTGAATAAGGCTAGTCTGTACTTTCTGAGGCTACTTCTAAACTTTACTCCTTTTCTGAATTCCTTCTTTATATTCTTACAATGTAACAAACATTATCTTTTGAATTAATATGAGGGTCCTGGATAAGAAGTTATATTTTTCTTCTACTAGGCAACTATTTATCCAGAAAATAAAATACCCTGCTTTATTTTCAATCAGTTTATTGTGATGTTTGTTTAGTTTCACTTTTTGGTCCCTATTTTTCAATTTAATTGAAATAAAGGTGAGGATTTTATTAAATTTGGACATCATTTAATGTTTATAGGCTAGTCCCTTTTGTAAAAGTAAGAGGGAGGTTACCTCAGTTGCCATTGTCTCAGATGAGGAGGTATTATTAGTGATTAGTAACCAAAGTGGTAATATCCAGTGATCCATGTACAAAGTATGAACATCCTTCTTTGATTAAAAATGAGTAGATAGATCTTACTGGGTAGCTTAGATCTTGAAGGAAACTAAAGATTCAAGAAGTGGAGATTAGGAGAAAAAGTATTTTAGGAATTGGGATCAACCATTGCAAAGATATGGAAAAAAAAATAGAATGTTGGTTTTTTTTTTTTCCTCAATGTATTTTGTTTTTCCAAAATACTTCTAAAGATAGTTTTCAGCATTCATTTCTGTAAGATTTTGTGTTCCAAAGTTTTTCTCCCTCCTTCCTCTTTTCTCCCTCTCCAAGACAACAAAAAAATTCATATTTCTGCATTTGTCATGTTATACAAGAAAAATCAGACCAAAACAGGGGGAAAAAAACCCATCAGAGAAAAAGCAAACAAACAAACACATAAAATGGTGAAAATGCTATGCTCCAGTCTACATTTAGTGTCCTTAGTTTTCTCTCTTGATGCAGATAGCATTTTGAAAATGGAGTATTTTGGAGGGGGAACAGTAAGAATGATAGTTTGATGAGGCTGTAGAATTGTATTTGATGAGTCATAGTTGGACACATGGTATGTTGACATAATGTCATTCTATTTCTCTTTGAAAAAGGAGGACCACAACCAACTAACCAAACAGTTGTATAAAGGGAAGCTTTTTGCAGTAAGACTAGAAAAGTATGTTAAAGCCTGATCCTAGCAGAAATCATGAGTACTATCTCCAGTGTTTATTGAGTAGGTAAGGGTGCTTTATGATCTCCACATCTTCTGATGCAATGAAGGAAGTTGCTTCAATTAAATAATCTCCAAGAGTCCTTTTAACCCCAAATATGTGATTCTAGGACACTATGTGCCTCTGAATGTAATCAGTGTGTAAATTTTTGTGTAAAAGTAAAAATATATGTTGCTCATTAAAATATGTGTCATGGAAGACACCGCTCCACCACCAGTAGGAAATCAAAACACTTTTATATTGTTAATTACCTATTTTTTTCTTAATGAAGGCTTTCTGTTAATTTTTTTCTGTTATAAGCCAAATCAAAATAGTGAGCAAAATGCCTTGTCAAGAGACATTTCTTTGGTAGAAATTCAATCATGAAGATTCAAATGATGATAATTTGTTGCTAGTGAACCAGAAACATGTCTGAATCATAAATTAAACCTGACAAATCTGTCATGAAATGTAAATTTTAATGGAAGCATAATCTCAGCTTTCATGACTATGTCAAAATCAATAATACATCACCAACTAGTTTTTAGACTGGGTCATATAATCCAGAATTGTGAAATTTCATACGTTTTCAGTCCATAAATGGAATTTCAAAATGTGGCTTTGGCCAAAAAAAAAAAAAAAAAGGTACTTTTTGACACTTTTTTTTTTCTGTTTGTGTGCACAGAAAAGATGTATAAATCAAATTCCATTCTAGGACCAGAAAGTACTGAAAAAATTATGTGGTTAAATTGAAATTCTGTTATATTTGGCAGTGTTTGAAATAAGTGGGCCATTTGTGGAGGCTTGGACACCATTATTTTTGAAGTGGTATTGGACCTTTCTATGTAAACACATTACTTAAAGGAGCACATTTTATTTTAAAAGTTGTGTTGTTATTTTTATTTGCAATACATGAAGTCATCAAAAATTTTTTATAAAGTAAAAGTCCACACATTTAATGGTATTGCTGATATTTTAAAATGTTAATTTTCTTGGGCCATCACATAATGCTGGGCCCAGCATCTCTCTTAACCCCTTTGAAACTTGTACTAAATCTAACACAGCAGAGGTTCTAGATATGACCTGCATATTTAACAATAAATAGAAAATGAATTCCTTGATTAACAAATTATAGTTTCATGGGTGTTAATATACATGCTGACTGTAGAACAGAGGGAAGCTGGTTTTTTAAGTTACTTATCCAACTGGTTTTTGTTAAGATCTTCACTGTTAGGTGGTTAGCAGAGAAACTGATAAAAATTAATCCCTGAGGCAGGTAGGGAAAAGGCACTGATAGAGATCCTTTTAGCTTTAGGGTTCCATCCTCTGTAGTGCTTTAGAGCAGTCTCACCTCAGAAATCCCAGTTTTGTCATCTCAGTTAAATATTTCCTATAAAGTCTACTTATGGACCATCCTATGACTGTTGCCCTCCTTTGGGTCAGTCTGCCATGGCACTCTGCCTCATGGTGTCTTGCCCTTCCCCATCCCCATGCCTCGTGATATCTCTCCTAACTCCTCTATACTTCTCAACCCCACTTCTCCTTACAGCTAACTAAGTCTTTTAGAATGCTAAGTCCCTTTCAGGATTGCCAGCTAAGAGAATCCCCCAACCCTCAATCCTTTCTCCTGGTAAATGGCAAATTCCACCAAGTTTTCATCATTAATTATTAAAACCCCTTTTTAAGCATTCCCAACTTTATTTTGTATTCATCATTCCTGGTGTCTATTGTATCCCTTCATTTTGTCTGTAACCTATTCTCCTAAATAAATCTATTTTCTGCCAAAGATAATGGCCATTGTAAATTCTTCACAGACTGAACCCCAACTTTTGGTGCCTACTAGCATCTGGTTCTACATCACCCACATAAGCTTCTTTTTATCCTTCAAGAAGACTCAGAAGAATTAAAAAGAGAAACTGCTCAATTACTTTTTTGGAGAGATTTAATTTCATTTTCTTACTTTGATGAAAAATGAAAAAAAAAAAAATACTTCAGCAGCTCTGTTTATTTCTCCTCCTGTCACCCTACCCCTTCTACTTAAAAAGGACTAAACAGATCCTGGAGGGGAAGTGAGAGGAAGGGAGTGAAACCATGGCGTAGCATTTATTAAGTGCCTATTGCTTGCCTGGTACTCTGTCCTCTAGGATCTCAGTGTGGTGAGTGGAGAATGGCCACCAGACCTTAATGGTACTAGGAATGGTGAATGGAGTCTTTGGGATGAGATTTAGACTAAATTTTTTTTTGTTATTGAGGTATTCTTGGAAGACAAAAGAGAATAATGTGTTAAGTAGTGGGTACCAACACCTGTCAGATTGGCTAAGATGACAGGAAAACATAATGATGATTGTTGGAGGGGATGTGGGAAAACTGGGACATTGATTCATTGTTGGTGGAGTTGTGAACGAATCCAACCATTTTGGAGAGTAGTTTGGAACTATGCTCAAAAAGTTATCAAACTGTGCATACCCTTTGATCCAGCAGTGTTACTACTGGGATTATATCCCAAAGAGATTATAAAGAAGGGAAAGGGACCTGTATGTGCACGAATGTTTGTGGCAGCCCTTTTTGTAGTGGCTAGAAACTGGAAACTGAATGGATGTCCATCAGTTGGAGAATGGCTGAATAAATTGTGGTATATGAAAATTATGGAATATTACTGTTCTGTAAGAAATGACCAACAGGATGATTTCAGAAAGGCCTGGAGAGACTTACACGAACTGATGCTGAGTGAAATGAGCAGGAACCAGGAGATCATTATATACTTCAACAACAATACTAGATGATGACCAGTTCTGATGGATCAGGCCATCCTCAGCAACGAGATCAACCAAATCATTTCTAATGGAGCAGTAATGAACTGAACTAGCTATACCCAGAAAAAGAACTCTGGGAGATGACTAAAAACCATTACATTGAATTCCCAGTCCCTATATTTATGCACACCTGCATCTTTGATTTCCTTCACAAGCTAATTGTACAATAATTCAGAGTCTGATTCTTTTTGTACAGCAAAATAATGTTTTGGTCATGTATACTTATTGTGTATCTAAGTTATATTTTAATATATTTAACATCTACTGGTCATCCTGCCATTTAGGGGAGGGGGTGGGGGGGGTAAGAGGTGAAAAATTGGAACAAGAGGTTTGGCAATTGTTAATGCTGTAAAGTTACCCATGTATATATCCTGTAAATTAAAGGCTATTAAATAAAAGAAAAAAAAAAAAAAGAAAAAAAAAAAAAAAAGTAGTGGGTACCAGTAGCCTCTCTATCCCATTAAATGTGAATCACATGAAATTATTGTATTTTCACTCATTTTCAAGGGATGCAGTGGCAGCTGGGAAGTAGGAGATTGTTCTAAAACTAAGTAACAGGACTGAAGATGGTATGAAGGAATAAATGGGAGAGAACTGAAAAATTGGGAAATTTGGAGGATTAGACTAGAAGTATGCTTAGATTGTGATAAAGTAATCTTGATTTTGTTTTGTGTTTAAATTGTTTGTTTAGAACTGAGGTATAATTAAATCAGAGCTTTGAAGCCAGTTACTACACCAATAGAATTTAAACTCTCTTTGATCAGGAACTGTTTGGGGAAAGTATGGGTAAGGGAATTGGGAGGGGACATGTCTTTGTATCCTACTATTTTGTATCCAACATTTTGCTACAAGTTTAGTAACTTAAAAATATTTCTTGAATTGAATAAAACGGATGTGAGGTAGACTTTGATTGCTAGAAGTCCTGAAAGGCTCAAAATAATTAGCATTTTACCTGGAGGGAATCTGGAAATTTTTTAAAGAGATGTTTTTCTTTCCCCCACTAGTTCAACTGAAAGGTAAAGGAAAGTATCCAAATCCTCAAGGGAGGAGATAGTAGTTCTGAAGTGAGACAACACAAATCTTAATTGGTGGTATTACAAACACATAAAAATCTTTGGTATATATGTTAGTAACTTTTTTTTTTTTTTTTTTTTTTTTAACAATGTGCTTCTCCAAAAATCTTTTATTTGACATTTGTTAGTTGAGCAGATAAGTTAGCCAACAATATAAATGTAGTTTTATCATCCCATCCCCACTTCTACTTATACCTCTTTTCTTTTGGAAAGTGATCATAAAGTAATGAATGTATGTATGAGAAATAAATGAATGTATCTTCAGAAATGCATTTTTTTTTTTTTTACATCTAGTCAATTTTCCTGATAATAGTAGCTGGATTTGTTAAGAATTACATAAAATTTAAATGTGAAATGTGTTTTCTCCCATTGGAATGTAAAATCCTTGAGGGCAGGGGACTGTTTTCTTTTTTATTTCCAGATTTGGCTTCAGGGTTGGCACTTCTTAAGCACATAAATGTTTTATTGACTAAAGAAAAATCCCAATATATATAACTTGCTCATTTCTAAAAGTATCATATTGAACACTTTAAGCTATTTAAAGCTTTTCTTGACACTTTGGTCAACATTATAAGGATTATCATATCTAAGTCAAAGTCACTATCCTGTGTGGGTTATTTTTTGGAATGAGGAGTGGGGAAGTCATGTCCTAATTTGGATTGCTCTCCCCTTTTAATCTGGTAACACTATTGTCTGTAACCTGGAATGGCCAATAACTAATCTTGTTAATATTGAGTGAAAGTGAATCTTTTGAAGCTTTAAGCAGGAGTTCTTTCTGGGACTTAAGTATATTTAGGGAAAACAGAAAATTTTTTTTGCTTATACCTCAATTGGATCACAAATTAGAACTGGAAGGAACCTTAGAGTCTCCTTTCCTCTTCTCTCCCTGCATCTGCCACCCCCATTTTCTAAATAAGTAACTGAGACCTAAAGATGTGTGACTTGCTAATACCTAAAATTTATTTTAATCCAGTTTTTCCTGGTTCCTGGTATAGTGCTCTACCACTGTGGAACTATGTTTTGGAAAGTTGAGTTTGTTAGAAGTTTGACTCCTAGATAAGAGCATATAAGAGTAATCTAATTCATTGAACGTGATCTGGCTGCTCTTTAATCAGCTGCTAGGAAAGAAGAGAAGATGTACTCCCTATAGACTACAAAAGCATCATCTTTTCTCTTTTGCCCCTGAGACAATTCATTTGTTGCTGTTGAACTTTCATCTCATGGGTAACAATAGGAACCAGGGCTGCTGCTGAGCCCAAGGGACTGGAGTATTGAGCTTTGTTACTCTATGGACCCAAAGACAAAGTTCAGTCCTACAGGAGCCAATCTGACCTCCAAAGAGAGGGTTCAGGGTCTCTTCTCTCTTGGACCAGAGGAAAAACTGCTTAAATATTAGGTTGTGCTCATTTTCCCCAACCCCCAAAGTGAGCTAGTACATTGTAGGTACTTGGCAGAGGCAAGAAATTTCTGATAAACCATGGGTGATGTAGGAGATAGAGTGCTGGACTTGGCTGGACTCTGTGCAAGTCACTTAAAGGATCTCAGTCTTAGTTTTCCCATCTGTAAAATAGGGAGGCAGCTAGGTGGTTAGGCCTGGAGTCAGGAGGACTTGAGTACAAATTCAGCCTCAGACACTTATTAACGTTGTGATCTTGGCAAATTTTGCTTAGTTTTGGTTTTCCTTAATCTACTGGAGAAGGAAATGGCAAACCAGTCTAATATCTTTGCTAAGAAAACGCCATGGTAAGTTTGGTCCACACAGAATGATTCTACCAAAAACATTGGTTCCTGACCCTGAGTAGCATTTCAAGAGGCTCCAGTGAAAGAATTTATGTAACACATTTAGCAAACCTTAATATTCTATAGAAATCTTGTCAGATTTCATTATCATTGTTCCTAAGAGCAATGTTATGAGAACTCTTTGCAGCAATAATGATGTAAGTAATGTAGAGAACAGATAATGATGTAGACACCATGTGAAAATAGGTACCAAAAGTTGGGTTTTAATCAACGTGAAGAAGTCATGTGAAGAATTCACAATGGCCATTCTCTTTGGCAAAATCTTTTGGCAATAAGAATTTTTAGGGGAATATGTTACGGACAAGATGAAGGGATGCAATAGACACCAGGAAGGGTAAATATGAAATAGAGTGGGGGAGCATATGAAAGACAAGTTCCTCAGTGGAACTCACAATTACCCAATAGAAAAGGAGCGCCCCATGAGGTTGGGGGTTGTCTTTCTCTAGCAGGCTAAATTCTGAAAGGGTTGGAACACCATAAAAGGAAGAGAAGTGGGGTTGAGAAGCATAGTGGATTTAAGGGAGATATTACATGGCAATGAGGAGATAAAAAGAAAGATACCACGAGGCAGAGTGCTGAAGCAGACTGACTTATAATGAGGCACCAATCTTGGTGATGGGGTACAGCTTCTAGGGGAAATAGAGCAATATTCCTTTTTTTTTTTTTTTTTTTTAAAGTTTAATAGCCTTTTATTTACAGGTTATATGCATGGGTAACTTTACAGCATTAACAATTGCCAAACCTCTTGTTCCAATTTTTCACCTCTTACTCCCCATCCCCTCCTCCAGATGGCAGGATGACCAGTAGATGTTAAATACATTAAAATATAAATTAGATACACAATAAGTATACATGACCAAAACGTTATTTCGTAGAGCAATATTCCTAAGGTCCCTTGACTTTAGAGTGCTATTGTTCTAACTATCTGTCTGTCAATGATTCTAAAGTTTTATGCTTTAGGATAGTCCTACAAACATTGCTGACTGTCAGATATGTAGTCCGAGGTCAATGATTTACCAAATTCCTGAGACCACTCCTCAATTCTATCTTTGGGCCATAAAATTAGCATGTGAAATGAAGAGCTGGATAAATTTGTCTCCTTGCTCCAGGTTCTATGCTAAATTCTTTTGGAACTTAATTTGCTTCAATTGACATTACAATTAATGTGAACTTTGCCCCTAGACTTGGAGATGGGGTTAAACCTGCAAATTCTTTTGAGACACCTCACCACACAGTCTGCCACCCCACCCTTTTGAGGTCTCCTTCTGAACCCCAACAA
The DNA here is from genome assembly GCF_902635505.1 of Sarcophilus harrisii. Lineage (NCBI taxonomy): Eukaryota > Metazoa > Chordata > Mammalia > Dasyuromorphia > Dasyuridae > Sarcophilus > Sarcophilus harrisii. The sequence continues at coordinate 72,279,389 of NC_045430.1, forward strand.
ATAGGATGATCCATAAGTAGTTTTTATGGAGAAAATTTAACCTCAGGGAACATGACTGGAATTTTTCACAGAGCAAGGCAAAGTGAGACTTCTTGAGACTCTTTACAGTGAGTGTAGGAGTTTTGCATAACTTGAATTTCTGACTGGATGTCCTTCCCACAAGATGGGACCATGGAGCTATCAGTGCCTTCTTCCTGTTTGAGTCAGGGATTACTTCTTTCTCTGTCCTATATACCATTCAGAACCTCATCAATAAAAGTGTGGTTTCCTTTTATAGTGATAGACCTGGAACCTTTCTCTTCTCACACTGTCAGTAAACGCCCAAAAAGCAAAGAGCAGGTGTTGGAAAACTGTACTTGCAGGGATAAGATAATCATAATGTGGGAAAGTCGTCTGATGCCTTTGACATTTCTATTTAAGTTTGAGTGCAGACATGCTCATTCTGGCTTCTGAATTTTCCTTTTGAGATGTGGCACAGTCACATCACGGAGAAATATATAAAGTTCTTGCATCACTTAAATCTGAGTACCTTCGGTTGTATGTATGACAGTTTCAAACTATAAATGGCTTGTTTTTACTCATCAAAATCACCTCAGTTGTAGAAAGAGAGGACTTGGCTCATCTATGCAATTTATCAAATCAGCATTAACTAGAGGAATGTTTTTAATGAGATGAGAAATAAAATTGAATTGAGAATTATGGAAGATGGGCATATATATTGAGACTGATATTTTTAAAACTCACGTTCCATCCTTGTTGAAGACCAGATAAGGTCATTCATATGTTCATAAGACTATAACTTAATTTATAGTTAATATAGTCCCCATATTTTACAAATGAAGAAACTGAAGCCCAGGAAGGTTGATCTATTTTTCCTTGGGTCACATGAGTATTGAGTGTCAGAGGAAAGATTTTGAAGCCAGTTCTGCTAATTCTAATACCAATAGCTGCTACTGCTTAAATGAAGTCTATTTATATTTTTATGTGGTGGAGATAGCGGATAGGGAATTTGATTTGGAGTCTGGAAGTCTTGGTTTTAAATTCCGTATCCTACTGTGGAGTTGCATCTTTGGGCAAGGCAATTAATGCCTCATGTCTTTAGGTAGCTCTTTTGAGAAAGTAAGAAGAGAAGTTTAGGACTTGTGTTGGTAGAGCTTCCTTACCCAAGAAGGCCTTGTACCAATGAAATCACAAGTCCATTATCTATTCATGTCTATACTGTAATTAGGAAAGTTACTTTTTTAAAAAAGTTAATATTCTGTCTTGACAATGAAACTACAAAGTGTCCCTAGCTCCCAACTTCTCCTGGTAGACCTACCTTCTACTTCTGTCAGGCTCCCCTTTCTTTGCAATGTCACAGTGAACAGCTAAAACTTTCTGGGGGTTTTAAGGGTGATAATGACCCTCTCAATCAGTGCTAATGTTCCTCCAGAGGTCAAGGTTGGGAGGGAGTAGAAAGCTTCCTCTCATGGACATAGATACAGCACCTTGTTGATGTGAATCTTGAAAGATGAATCTCTATTCACATAATGTTGGTCAATCTCCGTTGTAAAGTCTCTTCTCTCCAAAATTGCTAATGACTTTTTAGTTGCTAATAAAATGTTTTTTCTCAATCCTTATTCTCCTTGATTTCTCTGCAGTCTTTGTCACTGTTGATCCCCTTAGCCTCTCTATCCTGTTGAGGGACATTATTTTCCTTCTACCTATCCTGGTTCTCTGACTACCTATCTTCTTGATCCTTTTTGCTGGTCCTCTTCCAGATCATGCCTTCTAACTATGGGTGTCCCTTAGAGTCTTCTCTCTTCTCTTTTCCCTCTATGCTACTTCACTTGGTGATTTCTATCCCTTTTCAAGGATTTAATTACCATCTTTGCTGATCCTTCCCCAGCCTCTCTACTAGGACCTCCAAGCTCCCGTTTCCAATGGTCTTTCTGCCATTTTCCAAAAGCTGTCTATTAGACGTCTTAAATTCAACATGGCCCAAATAGAACTCGTTATCCTTCCTTTTAGATACCCCCATTCCTATCCCCACTCCAAACATCTCCCTTATTTCTAAAGGGGACAGAGCCGTATTTAGGCTTGAAATCGTTTTCTTAGATTCAGGATTTTTCATCAACCCCCCCTCCCATCTTTGTAATTATATGTCCTGAATAAGCCCCCTTCTCTTCTCTGATATTGCTACCCTACTGTTACAAGCCTTCATCATTTTGCATCTAGATTACTGCAATAATTTCTGATGGGCCAACCTACCCAAAGTGTCTCCTTACTACTATCCACTTTCCATTCAGCCACCAAAATGACTTTTCTCTAATTCAAGGCTTCTTAAACTTTTTCTACTAGCAGCTTCTTTTTGCCTGAGAAATTTTTACATGACCATAGTTATATAGGTATATAAAGTAGATATGCAAATCAAACATTTCTGATAAGTCATAAAGAAATTTGTAAAAAACTCTTTAGCATGCGTATAATTTAACCATTTATTAAAGATAAAAGCAAATTTGTCTACTAATGAGGTGGATCTGCTTATTTATTTTTTCATGAAAGAAATGACTGAATATTTGATTCTGCAGAACATAAAGTGAGGTAAGTGATGTAGGCATCAGATGATGGTAGGCACCAAAAGTTGGAGTTCAGTTATGTGAAGAATTCACAATGGCCATTCTCTTTGGGAAAAGGAAGGCAACAACTGTGGGATGCCTTTCGGAGATTTTATAAGGAAAATTTAACTTTAGGGACATGACTGGGATTTCTGACTTAAGTATGTGCTGAGACCTCAGCAGAGCTGGATTTAAGGAGTTTTACATAACTTGAATTTCCTCTCCAAAGGGTGGGACCACAAAGCTAAACCGATCTCTATCAGTGCTTTCTTTCTGCCCCGCCTCAGGGATTCATTTTTATCAAATCCTCTGCTAACTGCACCCAACATTAAAAACTTCATTATAAAATATTCAGAAACCCTTTCACAATTGCCAGATTTTTCATGATCTCACATTCAGTTAAAAGCCCCTTTATGGGGCTATGACCCACAATTTAAGAAAAGCCTGGAAGGACTTAGATGAACTGATGCTGAGAACCAAGAGAACATTGTACACAGTAACAAGATCGAGTGAGGGCTCTTTTCAATAATGCTTTGATTTAAGACAATTCCAATAGACTTGGGATGGAAAGTGCCACTGGCCTCTAGAGAGAACTGTGGAGACTGAATGTAAATTAAAGCAGAGTACTTTCACCTTTTAATCTTTGCTTGCTTGTTTTTTCCTTTCTTTTGTTTTTTCCACTTTTACCTGATTTTTCTTCCACACCATGATTAATATGGAAATATGTTTGGAAGAATTGCACTTATTTAACTTACATCCAATTGCTTGCTGTCTTCTGGAGGTGGGAGGGAACACAAGATTTTGCAAAAGTGAATGTTGAAAATTATCTTTGCATGTATTTGGAAAAATAAAATACTCTTGGGGAAAAAAAAGTTTTGCTCTAAAGCAAGTTTGATCATGTAAGCCCTCCCCACCTCCAATCCTATTCAGTGGACTCTGTTAGATTAAATACAAAATGATCTCCCTCTTTCAGTCTTTTTACACTTTACACTAGTGACTCTGGACTTTAGACTATACCTCTTACAAGATAGTTAATCTCTTGATTCTTGGCATTTTTTCTTACCATCTCCCAAACCTAGAATGTACTTCCTCCTCGGGTCTAATTAATTATTGAACCTCCAAAATCTTTCTTTTTACTGGAATCCTTTTCCAACCCCACTTAATCCCAATGCTATACCAATTTTAATTACTTTATTTTTTTCCTGCATAAAACCAGGTTCCCTGTAGGTGTTTTCTTTCCCAGGTCATCTTTAGATTGTAAACTTCTTGTGGGCAGGCACAGTCTTTTGCTTTTTTGTTGTATTGTCTAAGTATCTGGCTTTTTGGAAGAGCATAATAAATGCTAATTAATTGACTTCCTTGGTGATAAGGTATTTCATCACTTCTCTGCTTTTAGTGTGGGCAGGAATTGATTGCCTTCTTTCAAAGGAGGTGGTGCTAACTAAGCACATGACCAATTTCAACTGGAAGTAATAGCCAGAATTTGTGCCTTTGACTTTATTCCCTCTCATTTGTAAGTGAACTCCTTTTCTTACCTGGGGTCGGTTCTCTCTGCTCCTCATTCTGTAATCTTCCCACTTCTCTGGCAAACGCAGAATTTGTAAGCTTCTCTCTACCTAACTGCAGTTTTGGCTTCTACTTAGAGAAAAGGCAGGGATTTGCTAATCTGTCCCCCAATTTTCTTTTCTTCTGGTCTCTGAGCTTTAGTTTCTTCTCAGTTTTTGTACTTGTACCTCTTTTTCTCAGGTGTACTGCAGAAGACGCCAACTTTGAGAGGTAATCCAGCGCCTTCTTTGTACTTAAATAATAACTTGTGTGATTTGCATTTTTGGTATCATTGTTACAGATTGTAGTTTTATTATATAGAGCTCATCACTGATAAATTTCTATGTCCTTGAGCCTTAAGTATTCCCTTGATGTTTAGCTTCTTAGTTTATACTGAGATTAGCATGTTCATTTCTAATCAGTTTTCTTTACCTAGTTGAAATGTGTTTTTTTTTTCATTCGATTTCCCGCTTGTATCACCCCTCAGATCCCCATATAAACCTTTTGTTACTTGTAGCATCATTGGAGATGATAACAAAGGGCAGCAAGAGGGAATTTTAATAAGTATTCTGAACCCATTTTAACCAGAGTATTTTTTTGTGCTGAAATTTAAACTAGTTTTTATAATAATTTTGCAATGAAAAAAGGATCTTTGTACTATTTAAGGATAGATGGTGTTGGTTTTTCCTTTTGTGGCACTAAATTGTTTCATATAATTGTTTCATATATTTTCAATGTAAAGCTGAATATAAATTAAAGTATTCTCTGATTTAAGGCTTTATAAAATATTAGAATCATGAAGGAAAAAGCTTTGAATTATGGAGTGTGAGTGCCTCCAGTAAACCCTAACCTCACAGCAAGTATGATTCCATTTATACTGGTACTTCAATGCAATGAATCTTAAAGGAATATTCTAAAAGGCTTAAATAATGAATAGGGTCTTTTTTTCCCCTGAAATAAGATGATTTTTTTTTTCATTACTCTGCAAGTTGCATATTTTGGGCAGTTAAGTGATGTAATAAATAGAATTCTGAATCTGAAGTCACAAAAAGATTTATTATTTTTGTGAGTCTGAATTTGACCTCTGGTATATTTGTGACCTTGGGCTAATCACCTGATCCTATTCGTCTCAATTTCTTCATTTGTACAATGATCTGTAGAAGGAAATGGTACCATTACTCCATTATCTTTGCCTAGAAAATCCCAAATGGGGTCACAAAGAATTACACAGGAATGAAAAACGTCTTAAAAACAAAGTTGAAAATAAGGGGAAAGGTTTTGTGAATGACAAGTAATTTAAAATCTATAATTAATGTTTTATTCATTTTAAAAGATTGTTTTGTTTAGAAATAGTTAAACTTAAGAATTAGCCTTTGCCTTATTTAAAAAATGTCCATACTAGATATAAATTTATTTTCCTTCTCCCCTTCCGACAAAGTTTCTTTGCAAGCTTTTTGGACTTAGGCCTTTATTTTGCCTAAAATTCCTAGGAAGATCCTATAACTTCCATATTCCAATAATAATTAAGTTATTAACATAATGCAGGTAGCTATGGTAGCCTTAGTATTTTGAATAAGACAGATTTACCCCTTATATGAAAATAGGTTTCCTTTTGTGCCATTTTTTGTGGAAGAGTCATTTTCAAGATTTCGATTTTCCCTTTTATTTTGTAAGGAAAATAATAGTTGCATTAGCTTTTCAAAGACCCCATGATGGCCTTGAGGAGGCCAAATGATGAGGTGTGTTACATCGGGGGCCCCCCAAAAGAGCTCAGTTTGTATCAGCCTCATTCTAGCCAAATTGAAGAAAGGAGTGGGAGAGGAATGAGGAAAAGCAATTTTGCTATTTGTTAAAAATATCCTTTTAAAGTTCATGATATTTATTTTAAGAAGATGAAATTGTTTTATGGCAGTATTCCAAATTAGTCTTTCTGTGTCCAGGAAAGGCTATGAACTTTCCACATCAGCTACAAGATCCATTTGGTCACCAGGATCCCTGGATGCAGCTGTGTACTGTAAACTTAATGATAATTTACTTTAGGATAAAGTTTGATCACTCAGTCAAATGAATTTGTGGTAGAGTGCAAAGGCGGTTTTACTGGACTTTGCTTCATTTTTCTCTTCTGTCTTTGAAGGTTACCCAGATACTGAGTGCAGCCTGGGGCTATATCTGGGGAACTGAGCCTAACTACTAGCTGGGAAAGGTGAGCTACTACATAGGGCATGAAACTTTGCCCAGTTTTGTGTATTTTAAATTTTCACTGATAATTTTTATTTTAACATTTCATTTCTAAATACATGTATCTCTCCATTCTCGTATGTATTAAATAGTCCTATATATCAACTATTTTAAAAGAAAAACAAGCAATTAAGCAAAAAACATAAGACATGAAACTTTGCCCACTTTTTTTTAAATCTTCACTGATAATATACCTATCTCTCCATTCCAGTATCCATTAAATAGTCCTATATGTCAACTATTCTAAAAAAAAAAAAAAAGCAATTTGGCAAAACCAACTTTTGCTGTCCCAAAAGTTCTATCTAACAAATGAATATTTTTATTTTCTTATGAGGTGATTCCAGTCCTTTGTCCATTATTGAAAAGCATTCATATTTCAAAGTGCTAACAGTAGTAGTTCCGTTATCACTTGAAGAAACAATTAGGTTTTTATTTTTACTCCTAGTTAGAAAGAATAATTATTTGAAATGGGAAGCTTTCAGATGTAGTAGTTCTTTTTTTCCTCACCTCAATCCCCAGTCCCCTCTAGCCATAGCCTAGAAATGTGTTTCTCCTTGCCTTGCATTTCCTTCAAATCCCAGGAAATACCAAAACTGATCATTAAAACTTTGCTTAAAAGATGCACATCCATCTTTGTTTCAATACTAAACACAGGCAATTACTAGAGATTTCAGTCCTAAAAGATGGCTTGATGAGTTCCTATAGCCAGAAAAATACACATGAGGAGCCGTACATCCTTGGATAATTTTTCATTGATGTTAGTTAGCTAGATTGGTCCTTAGGTGACAGACATCATCAGGTGGTAAGATATTTTTAGCTTGTTTGATAGGCCTTGCTTTGGAGAACTCAGGATCTGCCTCCATTACACATTAAGGTGTTTTAAGATAAGACTTGAATGGAATAGGTTATTGATCAAATAAATTGCTTTAATTAACATTGTAAAAATAAAATATCTTAAAATACCAGTCCTGGCAAGAGAAAGTGTGAAAGTGCTGAACTGTGATTAAAGTTATGGTTAAAATCCACTCTAATACTCTGTCATGAAGCTTTATTAGCAGCAAATTATAGCATCAATATTTTAGGTGATGGAAGTCATCCATCTGTTAACTGTTCAGGAGACTATTATAATTGTTGTTGGAATTGTTATTGCACCAAACCTGATAAAAACAGGATGTGCATTTGTGCAAAATCAATTGTTTTCCTCTTCCAAATTCTGTTTCTTAAAAATCTCCCTAGAGGAATTCAGGAATGTGATTAATTTAATCAGTGATTAAAGGTATATTAGGAGGCATCCATTTAAATGTTTTTTACATATGCTCCTTCACTGAACTAGAGCATATTTGATGGGTATTCTCTTTGATCAAAATGCAGAATTTGGATTCTTATTCACATTCTAGAATTCTTCTCATCCTTAGAGGATGCAGAAAACTGGTGGCAAGTGCCCTGTGGATTTAATGAATATAGCCATATGTTCACATCCTTTATTGCTCATCCTTATACTAATTTCCTAAATTGAGAATTTCCTAATTCCACAGTTCTGGTTACCAGAATTGTACCCATTTCCCTTTTAGCTGGATACTTTAAAATATAAAATTCTGTTAGGTTACAATAGCACATAGCCACTAATTTCCAATAGCATATAGCCACTAGTTTCCATTAAGTACCTATCTAAATGGTCTTTTAAATCATATTGAAAATAAGTCTTCAAGTTCTGTGAAATACATTTAATTTCAGCATCAGGTTTTTAAAGATGCACCTATAGCAATTAAGCAATTTATTAACCATCTACTGTAATTAAATTTCAAAGTATCCTAGTAGGTAATAGGGAAAAATTTTGTTTCATCTCATGAGGGGCCTTCTAATTCTGACAGTTTGTATACTTTTTGTCTCAGTACCTTTATCAGATTGCATTGGAAGGTGAAATAAAGAACTCCCAAAGTTTCCCATCTTGAATTTAGAAAGCTCCTAGACCTTTCTCTCTCAACAGCTTTCCAATGGCAATATTCCTTAGCTCTTTACACTTCCCCCCTTTCAGTTTCTTTTTTTGCATGTTCCCCATTACATTTTAAGTTCATAGAGAAAGGGGCAGGGACTTTGTATTTATATATCCTGGCTTTATTTATTGAGGAAACCCTAACTCCCCTTTACAATGAAATTTTAGCTCTGATGAAAGGATTATTTTTTTAAAATAGCATCTCCAATCTTTTTTTCCTCTAATGAATAGTCCTAGAACTGTTCAGAATTAAGTTCTGAAATTGGAAGGGCCTTTAGAATTCATTTTAATCTAACTTTCATTTTACAAATAAGAAAATTGAGGACCATGACTACACAGCTGGATCTCATGATAGCTAAGACCCTCCATGTTCTTTGTACCTTTTATAAGTTTTTCTAAACTGTATTTTTTTTAAAACAACTAAAAGCTGTTGAGAGTCATCATTCCAGTAGTGCTCACCTTCAGGTGATGGCATAGTGTATAGAATACTGTATCTGAGTCTTGAGAGGTCTGAGTTCTGAATTCTGCCTTTGACATTTGAATCCTTTTTCACTTATCTGTAAAATTGGTATATCTAGCACCCATTGTGCTGAAGGTTTGATAACATTTGATATTGATAATAGACCTCAGACTGATTAACTCAGGTCTTCTAATGTCTTGCCTAGTTTCTTTATATATTAATTTAAAAGTGTTGATTGTGTAATGCCGAAGAAACTGAGCAAGACAGAGATTAGAGACCAATTCAACAGTTTATTAAATGGAGAGAAATACTGGGATCAGTGGATCCATGGTTGATCCCAGGGCTAGAGAGTCTAGTCCCGATTATCTGGACAGCAAGCTTTTTAGAGAATAACAAGAACAATGACATAATGGAGGTACCTAGGTGGGTATAACCTAATGGAGGGAGGTTACTGATATTCTAATGACATCTAAAATGGATAAACATTTTTGTAGAATATCTATCTTGTCAAACATTAAGAAGGAATGTCTATAAACCCTTTATCTCAAACATTAAGAGGGAAAGGTTATAACCTAAGACAGAATACTGAAATAGGACAATTGGAGAAACTGGGTCACTACATTAAAAAGGGAACTTTGGCATAACAATTGCATTAAAGTTTACCTCACTACTTCAGAAGTAATTTAGAATATTTGACATTTGAAAACTTAAGTGAGGTGAGTGGAAAATTTCAACTTGATAAAAACAATTACAAATTAGATATTAGAACAAATTTTACTGGCCCCTAAGAAATTTTTGGTTCTAAATTTATTGACCATAAAAATAATGCTTTTATCATGTATCAAATAATTGTCCTTCTTTCTCAAAGAGAACTATAGCATGCAAGTGAATTGGATTTAATTGAATCAGTATTTTTTCCTATAGAACCATCCGGGTCTAGTAACCAGGTCCAAATCTGGATGACTGAAGATGGCCCTGTATATAGTAGAAAACCTTGGCTTTTTTAAACTTAGGTCTTTAATAGGTCTCAGTTTTTCTAAGTTTTTCTAAGGCCATCTCCATTCAGTGATTAAGGCTTTCAAGGCAATTAAGGCCATCTAACCCCAAAGAACCCAAACACTACATTAAATAAATCTGGAGGGGAAGACCTTCAGGGTTTCTGGCCCAGGAAGAAATGAACGCTATTATGTCCCAGGCCAAACCCCAATTAGATCAAATAATAATGAACTATACTTGTTGCTTCTTTCTGACTGCTACTAATCCATATTCAGGGTCTTGCTTGCTCATAAATGAAAAATTATTTAGCTATGAAAATTCAAAGTTTTTTATTTTTCATTTGTGAAGGAAGTCTGTTTCTCCCTGGGAATATGTTATCCGACCTTTATTTTCTACTTCTTAGAAGAAAGCTCAGGCTTTAGGTGGACAGGGGATGAATCAATCAAAACATTTATTAAATGCTTGCTACTTGCCAGCTACTGTGTGCTTTGCTCTGGTGACAAAAAAAGTTCCTGTCCTCAAAGAGCTTATAGTCTAATTAATGGAAGAATCTTCATGGAAACAAAAAGACAAAGCAAGGTATATGACTGGATAAATAGGAAATAATTAATGGAGGTCATTACATGCATTTAAGAAGGGATGAAAAAGATTTTCTTTAGAAAATGAGACTTTTAATTGGGACTTGAAGCCAGGGAGGTCCATAGGAAGCATGTTCTATTGTTTCAGTTTGACTCTTCCCAGCCTCTTGCAATTTTCTTTGCTAAGATATTGGAGTAGTTTGGCTAAAATTGTTCAGGTGAGGGAACTGAGTCAGTTAAATGACAGCTAATGTCTAGAGGCCAGATTTCAACTTAGGTCTTGCTGGTTTTAGGCCTTCTAGCTGCTCATTTATAAATAATACATTAAGTTTTGAAGATATATCATATATATTAATTAACCCATTTTCTTAATAAAAAGAACTTCTATGGAATGATTATTTAAGGGTCCCCCTGGCTATTTTAAAAATGTATCCCACGTATTTTCATTCATATGGGTTAAGCTACTTGAGCTATATTTATTGACTTACATATGAGTTTGGAAGTGGAAGTTTTAATTTGGGCGTTCAGTCTGCACTTAGTATTCTACTAAGCTGGGCTTTGAAATGGAGAGAAATATACAGCCAAAGAAATTCTTCAAAAGGCCTTCCTACTCCAGAAGTCCTGATTTGAGAGTTGATGCATAAGAAAAAGGACATAGACAAATATTTTAATACATGAGTAACAGGAATATGTATTTCTTGATAATGCTTATTTATGTCAGCAATTTTTCTATTGGGAGTAGAGATGGATTAGTGATTGATGCCAAAAAGAAATCAACATTAATAACAATTGATGTCATTTTGAACTAATTTTGAATGAACAACAATTTTGAACTAATACTAATATTACTGTAGATTATTTCTTTTATAATTTGAGAAGTGATGTTTCTAACATTACTTTTTTTATAGACTCCCTTCAGATCTTCTAGGTTTTATTGTCTTCCAAATTAATTTTATTCTGTAGATCTTCATGAATATTTCTGAAATGTAATTCCTAAAGATGAGAACCAGTCCCCTGCTTTTCAATTAAACTGTTTTCTGTATTTTTAAAAATGAAAAAGTTCATTTGAAACATTCTGCTTTCTTTATAAAAGAAAACACTTTGTAGTCTCTTGTGCAAACAAATGGTTCTCTTCAGATTTTTGTCTAGCTATTTATCCTGATAAACAACTTTTTATAAACGTTCCACTTTGCGGACAATCTGTTTTCCTATGGTGGTTTTTCCTTTTCCAAGTAAGATATGGGTTAAAGATATTTCAAAACAAAGATAAATATATTAACTAAGAAATCTTCCTGTCTCTCATCCCCACCTTTCTTTTTTGGTTTTATTTTTTGAATGGTGAATTTTGATACCTGTAAAGTCAGTTGATTTAGATGACTATAGGAAGATAACACGCTAATAGAGGGTTCCAGGCTGACTTTAAAAAATGAACAGCTCGAAAACCAGCTTTGCTTATAACTATAGATCAGTTACTTTTCATTTCCCTGGTGCCTCCATCTTAATACTTCATGGAATTTACTGACAGAAAAGCAGAAGTTGAAATGGGGTTAGGGTTAGGGTTAGGGTTACAATTTACTTTGTTAAAGTTTTTATTTTGTTTTCAAAACATGCATGGATAATTTTTAACATTCGCCCTTGCAAAACCTTGTGTTCAAATTTTTTCCCTCCTACCTACCCTCTCCCCTAGACAGCAATTAATCCAGTATATGTTAAACATGTAATTCTTACAATTGTGGAAACAATTGTAACAATGTGTAACAATTGTGGAAACAATTGTCATGCTGCAAAAAAAAAAAAATCAGATCAAAAAGGAAAAAAAAAAGAGAAAACAAAATGCAAGTAAACAACAACAAAAAGATTGAAAATAACTATATTGTGATCCCCACTCAGTTCCCACAGTCCTGTCTCTGGGAGAAGATAACTCTTCATCACAAGACCATTGGAACTTCCCTGAATCATCTCATTGTTGAAGAGTCTTCCATCAGAATTGATCATTGTATAATCTTGTTGCCATGTACAATGATCTTGTGGTTCTGCTCACTTCACCTAGTTCATAGTCTCTCCAGGTCTCTGTGAAATCATTCTGCTGCTCTTTTCTTATAGAACAATAATTTTTTATAACTTTCATATTTGGGTTAAACTTCTCTTGATGTCTGCTGTTTGCTTCCAATATTTTTGGGCAGTTTCACATAATTAAAAAAAAAAAAACACCAAGTTTCCTCTTAACAGATTTTTCTTCTAGAAGGATATATAATCTTTAGTACATTATTTTCAAGTTGCATGGTTTTTTTTTAAGTTCTCCTATTTTCTTTTCCATTTTTGTTTTCCTTATTATAATCTTGTTAGAAAGCATTCTCTGTACTTTCTCTTCTGTGGGGTGGACTTTGATTTAAAAGAATATATTTTTTTAAGAGTTTGAATTTTAACCTTTTTTTTCCTTTAACATTTTTACTTAATTTCTAATTAAGATTTAATTCATGAATTTTTAATTACTGAGCTACTTGAGTCTTGCCTTTTTTTTTTTTTTTGTATCTTCAGTGTTTAGCACACTGGCTGGCAAATTGTAAATACAGATAGCTATTTTCTCTTGGTTCATGAAATTCTTGAATTTTTTTTTCCCCCTACAGAACCTATTACACTTTCACCTAGATTTCCTATGTTGTGGAGTTCTTATCTTCTATGATTGCTTTTTACTTTGAATGTTAATTTATTATTTATTTCCTGTCAACTTTGATCTCTTACTAGCTAAACTAATTTCTCCTAATTATCCTTATTTAAAAGATAATTCTTATCACCAAAATCCTTCAAATTCTAATGATGCTGTCTTTCTATGATTCTGTAAACCCTTGATTCTCTGTTCCTTCAGACTGTCCCAGACTACATACAGATCTGAGTTCTCTTCTTTATGTCTTTACTTAGCTTCATGTTTCTTCCTGTCTTATCACTTTGGACAGCTTGGAGCACTTGGAATGTGAGGGTTGATTCAAGAGATTTCTTTCTTTAGACCTGGAATGATGTTTTGGATTTTTTTTCCCCCTTTTATGTTCTCTTTTTCTGGTAGTTATTTTTATCCATGCCTTTTCCATTGGAATATTTTAGATTCCTAGAGGGTATCTTGCTAGGACATCTACATGTATTAGCATTGTTGAATTTCAATATTCAGCATTTATGGATTTCAGAGCAATGACATTTGAATTGATAAAACAAACTACTACTCCATAATTAAAATTGGAAAAGAAGCATAATTTGCAAAAACCCAAGGCATCCACACTCAAAATTCCAGTTAATACTTTCCCTGTTCTAGGTGACTGAGAAATAAAGAACAACCTTTCCTTAACTCAGTCCTTGGCCTGAAGAAACATAGCATTCTAGACTGGTGATAGAGAGTACAGTATAGAAATGATGTCACCAAGCATTTTTACTTTGGGGCATTGACAATTCCCTCCCCATTACCTCATCTGGGAAGAAAGATCTTGGCTAATGAACTTGTTTCCTTAGGTCCCCTGGGCTGGGTGGGTCAATCTCAAAACAGATACTTGGTGTTGGTTATTGCTTTTCCTTTAGCATTTTCCAATTTCCCTGTAAGATTTGTCAAGTTTAAACAAGTATTTTTCTTATTTCATATTTAGTTCAGAAAATTAAAAAAAAAAAAAAACCAGCCTACTTATCTGGTCTGTCCTGGGGGAGTGGAAAGAAATAGACTTCTGCCCCTTCTGGGAAAATGATATTGGATGATTTTACTACTTTGTCATAGCCCGTTTTTGTTTTGTTTTATTTTGTTTCTTTTGGCTTAACAAATTTATTGAATCTCTAAAAGAAATAGGTAAGAGTAAACTAATGTAATTCAAAATTAAGGCCTATCTGTAAGGCTGGGATTATATGAAGAATCAATATTTAGTTTTTAACAGTCATGTGGTAGTTGGGGGGTGGAGTTTAATAAAACAAAATTGGATAGATACTCAAATTGGTGTAATAGGCAAATGTGTTTGTATAGGGGGCAATAAACAACTTGTATCACATGAATTGGCGTCCTCACATGAAATTAGAAAAGTTATCCCAGCTTCATGGCAATCCTGGATCAAATAAAGAATGTGCTGATAAATGCTTAATAACAGGCTCTTTGAGAAAAATAGCAGGGCATTTGTTCGAGTTTTTGAGGCTCCCAATGAAATTGCCTTGTTAATCTGGCTTCTGCATACATCTGGATTCAATTTCACTAAGAATACGTGGTTACTTTTTTTTGTGACTATTTTTATCAAACAACCAATGCCTACCAATTCAAAATAAACAGTTTCTGGTTATATTAGGTAGCTTTAATATTTGCAGAGTGTTTTATGTATTATTTGATCACAACAGCTCTGTGAAGTAGCTGCTATTATTACTCCATTTTAAAGATGAAGAAAAGAGAGTTTTAAGGGATTAGCCCAGGGTTGTACAAGTAGACTATGAGGCAGAATTTGAGTGGACTTCCTGGATGACAGATCCACCTGTTTGACCTGGCTGTCATAGAAGGTCCAGGACATACTCCTAATTATATATAGGTTGTTGGGTTTTGCGAAGATCCATGTGCCTTTATCCTGAACTTAATTTTTGACTTTATGCTATGAAGATCCATTTTAGGGTCTCAAACTTTTATCAAGACAGGCTAGAAAGTCTTTGTGGGAAACTTGTCCCCATTTCAATAGCTATTGCAATAAATGCCCTACAAAATCTTTGTTAGAACAGGTTTTTCTTTTACTCTCCAACCCCAATTCTTGCAAATGTTTGTATGAGAGTACCTACACTATTACCTGTAAAAGTCTGTGTCTTCTAGGCTTGATTGTTAAGGCCAGTAATTGTCCTCCATAGTCTCTGATTTGATTGTACATTTAAGGGGTTTGATAGCTATTATTTGTAACTTTCTTGACTTGCATAATAACTATTTTTTCCCCAGTTCTTTGCATCCTGTTTTTTTCTGACTTTAAATGACCCCAAAGGGGTGGGCATGGGGGGTTACCAGTTTCTTTTACAGATGAAGAAACTGAGGCAGTTGAGTTAAGTGTCTTGCCCAGGGTCTTACTGTTAGTATCAGGCCAGATTTGAACAAAGGAAGATGAGTTTTCCTGATTGTAGACCCAGCTTCTGTATCCACCGTGGCATGTAGCTTCCTCTTGTGTAGTCATACAAATTTAAAAGTTCCTAAAGGAAGAGGGAGGTCCATGTGGTGTCCTGAAGTGAGTAACAAATTTGACTCAGCAAGCCTTTGGCTTAGACAAGATTTTTGAGACTTTCAAAGATTTCACAATGAATTGTTTGCTTGTATTTGCAGCAGAGACACTCTTATTTGCTCTATCCCGCTTGTCAAGGTTGTTTTTGAGTGAGGCTATGCATATAAAACATGAAGTGACATATGAATGTCTGATTATGAGTGCTTATAAGCTACCAGGGCATGCACTGGAAAATACTGAGCATAGGAAAGTGAATTAATACTGAAGATGACTTAAAAGTCTAAGAAAAAAAAAAGTACGTTTACTAAAACTAAAGTTATGTTTAGAGTAGTTATTGTGCAACAAAAGATAAGGAATTATTTTTAGTTAAATTACGCATTAAATGACTTCATCTTTTTATTGTTGGGTGCTTTGGGAATCATCAGAGATGACTCTCCTAGATGCAGCTGCACCTGGGGAATAGATAGGTATACAACTTACAATTACCTCATTTCTTTGGTATAAATTCTAAGTCTTGGACAAGTTTCGCTTGCTTCTTTGTGACAAGTCTCCAAGCTACTAGAGTTATCAAAGCTTTTGGAAACTATTGCCCAACTACATATAAATAAATGCAAGGCCTGAAAGAATTTAAAAATAAATTAGTCAAAAAGGAATGTTAACCAAAGTGAAAAATCGCTTATGAAAAATAATACCAATACCTTAGACAGTGCCTTCTGTCTTGGAAGTTTTGCTTCATAATCCTAATATTCAGATTATTTTTGTTTTAGGCTGTGATTCCAGTCCTTCAATGAGAAAGATGCCAAATTGAGTGTTGTTATCCCATATATTGATTGATCTGTGTTTGTCCTGTCACAGGTGAGAAATAAAGACATTGGGGGCAGAGATTCTCTTACAGTCATTAAGTTGTTTCCTTTCCCTGGTGAATAATGAAGGAAAATAGAATAATAGAATAAGTGATTGGCTTTGTCCTTTTAATTCTCCTGGACTTAATGTAGTTGTGATGTTTAAATCAAGGCTTCTTCCTCCCTAAAATCAAAATAAACTGGCTCAGGAATGTTTGCTTATCTGACTTGTTTGTGAATGACTTAGTGAAGTATTAATGCACATGTGTGGGCTTTTCACGATGTGAAATGTAAAGTGAGATGGTTCAGGGCATTAGTGACTTTTGTATAAAGGTTCCTATAATAATAATTTTCTTGCCCTGTTCATTTAAAGTATTAGCAATATTGAGTCATGTAAGCCACATAGTTCACTAAAAGTAATTAAATGTGACTCTTTCAATAAAACTGCCTCAGTTGTAGCATTTTGGGGTCTTAATTACTTCACTTTCCTTCCTCTCTTCCATTTGCCAGATTTAGTACAGTTTTTACAGAAATGGAGGGCCAACAACATCATGATTTTCAGATTAAAGAAAGAAAAAAAATCACGAGGATGGTCAAAGGATGAAGTCCCTCTTTCAAATCCTCTCAGCCCTTAAATACCTTAGGAAGATTACATCACTACAGCACACTGAGCATGTGCCAAATGTAGAACCACTATATAGCATATCACACTAAGTATATGTGAACTAGAGAACCAGAACTTTTAAATTTACATTTGGTTGGTAAAAATTTCTTCTTGCTGTTAAAATAGCAATGTTACATTTGGCTTTTGTTTGTCATGAAATTCATACAAGGATAATTACTCGGATCATTTCTCTTAATGTTTCCAAAATGAAAAATGGCACACTTTGTAGATTTTAGTAGTGCCATTTTATTTTAAAGGTACTTTATTTCCTTAACTTCTCATTACTATACTTGTATCATCTGCCTCTTTTTTCCTCCATTTACTTTGAAATTTGAATTATGTGTTCAATACAACATTTCTAGGTCACCAGTAATCTAACTTTTAAATCTCAAGGGGCTTTTCTCAAGTTCTGAAAATTCTTTCTCAAGGGATGATCACTGATTACTTTGACTTTTGCACCATTTGACCCAGTTGGGAATTTCTTTTCCTTAGAATTCTTTTTTTTAATGTCAGTGATATTGAAATATTGTATTCTTCCTTCAAATATCTCTCTGTTCCTTTTCTGCCTTTTTCTCACCTTTATTCTATTTCCATGGACAATTTTATTTATTTCTACAGGGCAAGGGTGAGACCCTTAATGCAGATGACTTCAAACTGTATTTCTCTTAAATCTTACCTCTTGGCCTACAGTTTTATCTTTTCACATGGCATGATTGAGTAAGTGCAGATCTGGGCACATTTCTATTCATAGAAATAATATTTTTAGTTTAACTCATAGAATACTCCTGTGAAATGGTCATCTTGCCTCTGATTAAAGAACTGGGGAATGAGGAACCCATCCTACTTTTTGAAATTCTTTCTGGGGAATCAATTTCCCTTGAACAGAATGAGTGCTAACTTAAGTCATACTCAAAAATAAAAATGTCTTTTTATATTAAAAACCATATTGAGTTATATTCTGTAATTTTGTAGTATTTTCCTTTGATCTACAGAAAATTACTTGGTTTTTACTGTAGTTTTGGTATTATCAGCAGCCATGGATGTTAATGGTTCTGTTCTTAATTTATCAACACACAAGAAAGTATCAATTGTATTGTGAGCTAACACTGCATCTAATAATAGTATATAAAATTTTATTAAGCTCTATCTAATAGACTTAGATTGCAAATATAAACTTATAGCAAATTCTATTTCTTTTATCTCAAGTTGTAGATCATGTAAATTTTTCACTTGTTTGCAAAGGCCTCCCTATATGTATTGTTTTAAATATTCTTTATATATTAATAGTTTGCAGAGGTTTTTCTTATAACAAATCTATGTGTTGATATTTAATTATTCTCATTGTCTGGAAAAGGTAACAGATTCAGAGATAGAGGAAGAGTTAAGTTTCTTTCTCTAGTCTCATAGGATACAGTCTGTTTCAATCTTTCCCCCATTTCAATGGGATAGTAATTTATGTTTCTAGTTACTACCTGCTATTGTTTGTACATAATGGCTTAAAATTCAATATCTCCTTATATAATTAGATACAATGCTTTTGAATTCTTGGGTTTCTTAATACTCAAACAACTCTCTTTTTGTGAATTTGTTTGGACAATTTCTTCACCTCTTTATTTATCTTTAGTGCAACTTCAATCTAACCAACAGGAAGCATAAATATGTGAGAAAATTGAAAGATCTTTTGTGGAAAGAAGGGAGATATATTTACCAAAGATAAGCAAACTGGGATCCCTTAACCTTTAATCTCTTTGAAGACAGGGGACTGTTACATTTTTAAGCCCCCAGAATCTGGTGCTGTGGGACATTTGACATAATGTACACCGTGTAAATTGAATTAAATTTTTTATTTAATTGCCTGTAATCCTATCAGCACTTGAGCACTTTGCTCATTTTCCAGTCTTTTCTTTGACATTTTCCTTCTGTCTTAACCTTTTTGCTTCTTTCATAAGTCATATTTATATACCCTGTTGCAGGTATTTAGGCTCATCACTCTATCTGACTTGCAAGAGGTGACAGACATCCTTATTTTACCCAGCCGAAGGATATAGAGGACAACTAAAGAATTATGCTGAAAGGAGCATAGACAGTTGGATCCCAGATTCCTGAACTCCTGTCTTTCAGTTTATTTTGGCTAAAGACATATATAAGTTAAGAGCTCAGGAAGATCCATCCATTGGCACAGTTGAAAGCAAGCAGTGTGAAAGGTAAACTAGAGATAAGAGTCTCAGCCTTTATCACTATTTCCAAGGTAGAAAATTGAGTAAAAACAGATTTCACAAGAAGATAATGAACAGTGAATCTGAAAAAGAAATAATGAATAGAAGTGAAAGAGAAGAGCAAAGAGAAATTCTAGAACTTTTAAAAAGAGAGATAAGAATTGTGAAAGAGAAGTTTGACACTCACAGTGAAGAAAATAGAACACTCAATGAAGAAAATAGAACACTCAATGAAGAAAACAGAACGCTCAATGAAGAAAACAGAACTCTTAATGAAGAAAACAGAAATCTCAATGAAGAAAATAGGGTTCTCAATATAGAATTAAAAGACACAATGAGCAGAGTAGACAAAATTGAATCTCTCACAGATGTTCTATATGTAGAAGTAGACACTCTGCAACAGAAATTAGCAAGTGTTGAACACAAACATAGTAACCTGGATGAGATTTGGGAAAAAGTAATGAATTTAAGAGAAGAGGTTAGAAATATAGTTTGGGGGGAAATCGCAAAACTTAATGTGGGATTTGAAGACGTATATGGCATGGTAAAAATTGTACAAGACAAGTCAAAAGACATATCTGATGAAACTGAGGCTTTAATAAAGCGAATAGAAAATTTGGAACAGAGAAATAAAGAAAAAGACAAATATTTGGCAGGTCAAAAGCAGCAAAAGTCTGCAAGTTACCAAGAAGATCTAAGTTTCATACATGCTAAATTAATTAACATTGATGATAAGATGCACAGAAATAACTTAAGAATCATAGGTCTTCCTGAAGAAGATACAACAAAAACTTTGACTACCATGCTTCAGGAAGTTTTGCAAGAAAATTGCCCAGAACTTTTAGACAAAAACATCATCAAAGAAATTCATAGATCACCACCAACCAAAAACCCTATGCTCAGTACTCCAAGGCATGTGATTGTTACATTTAACAATTTTAGTAATAAACAACAAATTCTGAAAGCATCCAGGAAAAAGATGTTTAAATATGGAGAAACAACAATTCGTATAACAGAGGATTATTCTACAGAAACTAAAAAACAGAGGAGAGAATGGAATCATATATTCCAAAAAGCTAAGGAACTTAAGTTAAAACCCAGAATGCTATATCCTTCAAAGTTGAGCCTAATCATTAATGAAGAACATTTTATCTTCCACAAAAAAGAAGAATTTGAAGAGTTCCTGAAAGGAAATCCTGAAATGAGCAGAATATTTGACTTGGATTTGAGAAAAGAAAGACAAGTTTAATAAATACAAGTAACCAATAGATTAAGGAATGAAATTAATTTTTTCTTGTATACTATTTTAAAAATAAAGAGGTAAAGGAAGTATTATGCCACAATCTCCTTGAATTGTCCTACCTCAGTTGTTCTGCCCCAAACCCCAGGCTATTATACCACCCTTCTCTCTTAATCATTAGAATATTTGATAAGGATAAAGATCTTATATTTTAGAATATCAGATGCCTTTCCCAATCCTAATCTGTTAGTATATCATGTGCCTTTCCCCCATTTCAGTTTATTAGAATATCAGATGTCTCTTCCCATCTCTGGTGCCTCTCCCCATTATGTCATTGTTCCTGTTAACCTATAAAGAATCTCTATACCCCATATTCAATATTGGATACTTGGAGACAAGAGTCCGATCCAGTCAATTAACTTCAATAAATTATTATCACTCTAACCTCTATCTTGCTTCAGTTTCTCAGGAATTACAGAACTAGCTGATTTAAATTCCTCTGAAACCTTATGTGTATTGACATCTTTTCTGGTAGGGTATCACTTATCTTCCATTAAATATCCCTTTCTTAATATCTGGCTGAGGTTTTCATTTTTCTCTAATTACATTTAAAACAATTTTTTATTTTGGTTTTTAAAATTTGAGTTCTACATTCTCTCCCTTATTCCTACCCATAGCCCCATAGTAGTTCCTGAAAAAAAATATACACCCAAGTTGTTTCAACTATTAAGTTCAGGTGTTTGCAACTTTGGTCATTTATGTATTGACAGCCTTAGTGCTGGGTGTATATTTTTTTTCAGGAACTACTCTAACATTGAGAGAGTCAGGTGTATTCTTTGGATTCTCTGTAGTGCTAGCACATTTATATTTATATCCTGAGGAAACTGAAGAAGGAAAGCAATTGAGTGATGGTAAGATACAAATTCCAAGACACACAATTTCTGTATAGAGAAAATAATCTGTGGAAATGTGTTCATGTGTTTAGAGTTTCAAAGGTTTTTTAATAACAGTGATGGAACAGTGCAGTTAGGTTTCTTTTTTTTTCCCTAAATAGGCTTATGGTTTCTGTACACATAGTTTGAAAATCCTCACCAATTAAGATTCTTAACTAATACATGGGGTCACCAACATGATATTTGACTTAGTCTTATTTGTCAGGCAGGACTATCTTCATAACAGGTTATACCTCTATCAGGAGCATAGGGGAAAATATTGTAGTTATTTTTTGGACTGGGGCAATTGGAAAAATGGACAATATTGTTGATGTATCTAATATAAAAACGAGAGCTTTCACACTTTAATGTTTTCCTATAACGTATAAATCAAGTCACTTATTAGTACTGAATTAGTCTGTATAGAAGCTTTTCAGATTTCCCTGTAGGTAGTAGGCTTTATCTGGTTGACATAATTCACTTCAGCCTAAATTCTCTACCTTCCTTTCCTAGCAACTGTCTTCATTCCTTCAGGGCATATCCCAGAGGGAATATGTCTGAGAGGCTATATATGCCTTTGCTCTTTGAAGAACACCTAACTCTTGTGCCCTGATACTGTGCTGGGAACAGGATCGAGAGTGAGAAGTGATTCCTGCAATTTCTGTTGCTGGGACTAAGGGTGATATTTGGTGATGACAAATATATTGGCTGACATTTATATACCACTTTGCTAAGCCTTTTACATATTCTATCTTGATCTACAAATCTACACGTGTAATGCCTATTTTGCATGTAAGAAAACTAAGGCATGTTTTCTCCCTCTGCATGTTATGCTCTAGGTGGTTGTTTAGTTCATTTACTTTCTCACAATGAACTAGTATGAAAGACTGAAGCATAACTGAATTAGGCAGCCACCTAGGGATCACTTGTAAAAGCCTAGAAAAGAAACATTTTTTCATGCTATTTTTAAATGAATGCAATTTTAGTCCTATTACTGTATGTCTCATATGTATTCTGTAATTAATAAAAAAATGTTTTACACTGAAGGCTAAAACCCTTTCTGTGAAATTTTGAAACTTCTTGATTTCTACAAATGCTTTCCCTGCATTTTGCTGCCTTCTGATAGGGAATAGATGACCATCATAGTGATATTTATCCCATAAAATTTTTCAAGGGATCACCCAGAGTGAGATTAGGATATTCTCTAATTTGCCTTAAAAACCAGAGTATATTCATTCAAAAGCCCACATGGCTTTTGAAGTGGGACTATAATACAATTTGTCCCCATACTATATAGCTTAAAATTATAAGACTTTTGGGACACCCTGTTGAGGTACAAGTAATAGGAATTGCTAATCCACTTGGGAAACATACATTAAAGAATGGACTTTGTGGATGCTTGAATAACATAATAAGAATAACGTAGGTGTGCTCTTTTTTTTTTTTTTTTTTTTGTCTTTTCAAGTTTTCTTTATCTTTTTTTCTCATGTGAGAAGGGGAAATCTTTTTTTCTTTTTCATGATTGAAAAGTCATTCATTTTTACAAATTAAATGCTAACAGCCAGGGCTGATTTAACTATAGAACCTCCCTCTTATCTTCTCTTCATCCCATAAGGTTTTCTGCTTTGCATATCTACCTCTGTATTTCTTTGCCATCTATTATCTCTGAATATAGGCTCTCCAATCCATTAGACTAAAAGCACCCATCCATGGGAAGAAAACAGGTTCTTTTCCTGGCTTCCTTTTTTTGAGCTACATATGATTAAATATTCAAAAATTTCAATTAATGACAATCCTCATTTGGTTTTCTAGTCAAATGAAAACAAAACAAAACAAAGTAGGATGTCCCAATACCATAGTAAACCTTGAAAAAGGTTCCTATGTTTAGACACTGCCTATTTTGGTTCTAAGTCAAATCAATAATCAATATTAAATGCCTACTATATACCAGGAACTGCCTTAGTTACTGAAGATACAAATAGAGGAAAAAGATTCTTTGCTCTTAAGTTGTTCACAGACTTAACATGTTTGAGTGTGGAAATGCCCTTTGGTATTTGACATGGCCAAAGATGATCTTAGGGTTGGAGAACTTGTATGCAAATTTGATTCTCTGACAGTTGGCAAGTCTCTTAATCACTCTTAGCCTCAGTTTCCCCATGCATAACACAGATGATAACCTACTGAGATCCAATTGTAAACATAAGTGCTCTGTAAGTTAAGTGGGCAAAAGCCACTGTATCTTTGTCCTTTCCCTATCAAAAAGTAACTAGATGGACGGAGCGCTGGTCCTGAAATCAGGAGGGCCTGTGAGTTTAAATGCAGCCTGAGACATTTAACACTAGCTGTGTGAATCTCGGCAAATTATTTAACTTCCATTGCCTTGTGAAAAATTAAAATAAAATGTATTATTCTCCAGTAATTTTTTTTAAATCATCCATTTTATTTTAAAAAAGAAAGTTTTGACTTTTGTGTAACCAGATATCAAGACATCTTGAGTTGTAGTCCTTAATGTCCTTTTGTTTTTATCATATGTGTGTGTGGGTATATACATAACATGTCAATAGACATGGATACATGCATTTGTATATGTTTACATATGAGACATGTATAATAGTATCCCTAGTTTTTAGCATAGTGTCTCACATAGTAGACCATTGAGTTGAATAATTTTTCTTATTTTTTTATTAAAGATTTTTTTCAAAACATGAACAGATAATTTTTCAACATATGAATAGCCTTGTATTCCAAATTTTCCCTTCCTTTCCCCACCACCTCCCCTAGATGGCAGGTAGACCAATACATGTTAAATATGTTAAAGTATATGTTAAATTCAATATATGTAAACATTTATACAATTGTCTTGCTGCATAAGAAAAATTAGATCAAAAAGGAAAAAAAAAGTATAAGAAAACAATGCAAACGAACAACAACAAAAGTAAGAATATTGTGATTCTTTTCTTATTCCTCAATTTGTCATAGATTTTCAGGATAAGGGAAAAAAAGAATACGGATTTAACTCCTTTCACCACTGCCCCCATAAATTACAGTTGCATTAATTCCTTTTGGCCACTAAGTGGCGCCATGGTGCATAGAGTTTTGGGCTAGAAGTCAGGAAGACTCATTTTCCTGAGTTCAAACCTGGCTTCAGGTGTGATCCCAAGGAAGTCATGGTTTGCCTCAGTTTCCTCATCTGTAAAATGAACAGGAGAAGGAGATGCCAGCCACTCTAATATTTGCCAAGAAAATCCCAAGTGGAGTCACAAAAGATTCAGATACTCCTGAAAAATGACCAAACAAATTCTTTGTAGGGAGATTGTTAAATTTTCAATATTGTTTGCATATATAATAATATTACTTGATTTTTAAAAATATAAATTTGAAAATTAGCCTGAGTAGCTCACAAGAAACTATTCCTTACCCTCCCTTTCCTGTTAGAGATCACATGTGAGAATCTTTTTGTAGTCCCTCTTTAAAATTTATGTGTAAACAGAAATGGTTTGCTGTTAAACAGGGAGTATTTTATTTTTGCTTTTACTGCTCAACAAACGTGATAATTTTCATAAAAAGTGTTTTTCCCCCAATAGCAAATATTTAATAGGGGAAAATCCCCCAACTTGTGAGGTCTTGCCCTAATAAAATTTTATTGCGTTAAAGAGATATACTGCTGTACATTTACATTCTGCTGTAAAGTATTACAATGAATAATTAAAAGGGAACTATAGTTGTCAAAATAAATGATAACTCTGGATTGTGGTGCATTGCTCTTAATTTTTATAATGCTTTTTTGGTTGTTGATTTGCATAGCTTAGTAATCTACTGTGAATTTCTCAACCATTAAATGCAAATTAACAAGGGTATATTGTAATGTTTTTTTTAGCTTTTGTCCAGTTATTTAACTGTCTATCTTATAGCCTCTCCTCATTGCCTTCCACACTATTTTTTCCCTGGGAAAAGGACTTTTTACTCCTTGTTGTTTTAATCTGTATTAAATGAAGAGCTCAGAGTTTCATGAATTGGAAAAAATAAAAAGAAAAACTAATTTTTCAAGAAAAAGTGAAGCTTCTCCCCCATCAGGGGTCTGTTTTGAATATTGAAAGAAGAAATAAGACAGCACATGTATCTCTACTAGTTAATAATTTAAAAACTCACTAATAGGAAATACACACATAAAGGTTTTATGTTTTTTCTTAGCAGAAATTTTCTAAGGGAAAACTAGGGTTCTTGCACTATCTAGCAGTAGTGTTAATATATTGATGATTCCTTAGCAACAGAGAATTTTCCCAGGAGAGGACACCAGTGCCCAAAATAGATCATTAATGTTTCAAACTGCTTTAAATACCTCTGTTCCTAGGACATTCACTAGCTTTCAGACTTCTCTGCCTCTCTGTTTCTCAACTACCCAAAATCTGTAGGCTTACCTGTCTGTGAAGCTCAGTGATTCCATTCTGCAAGGGAGGGAGCAGTTCTCATTCACTGTCTTCTAGAAACAAAAGTCTGGTGCACAAGACTAGAGAATGCTGGATCCTAGCTCTCTGTGTCATTTGAACTGGGATTCCAATGTAGTGATCCAAGATGGCATCTGTGCTCTTCGATCTTGTACCAGATCACCAGCCCCTAAACCATAACCTGAGTCTAAGATTGAGTCATGCATGGTCATTTAGAGACTTTGAGATAGACTGTCTGCAGGATCAGACATAATCTTGACTCTACACTTACTTTGTAACATATATCCACTTAGTTAATCTGTTCTCCTAGTCGTCTCTCTATGTCTCTCTCTGTATCATTTTCTCTCTGTGTCTGTCTCTTTGTTTTTCTCTGTCTCTGTCTCCATCTTTCTCCCTCTCTCTGCCTCTGTCTTTTTCTTTGTCTCTCTGGTGATTGCTTATTTTAGGAATAAAGTAGAAACTCATTTCAAACACTCCACAACCATATCCTGCATTATCTTTCAAATCTTATTATACATTGCTCCCCTTGACAAGTCTAGATCCCTACGGACTTGTTTACTTATTGTTACTCTCTGTTTCTGTCTATGCCTTTGTTCTGGACATGTTTTCATGCTTGGAATGAATATCCTTACTTCCTTTTCTTAGATTTCTTTCCAATTTAAACACCAGCTTCAAAATGATAATTTTCCTGCTTCCCCCGTTGCCAATTCTTCCCTTCTTTCCCCTCTCCCCAACTTTTTAAAATTTTTATGTGTATATATCAACATATTCTCAATAGAATATAAACACCTGGATGGTAGACAGTGTTTAAATTTTCTTTTTATACTAGCATAGTGCATGTTGACGATAGTTGCTTATCATATTTCTTTTTCACTTAAAGCTCTATAAAGATTCAAAGGTATCACAGATAATAATTTGGGCAGTCTTGCCCATTTAAGTGATAGACCAAATGGAAAAAGAAAGTGAAAATCTTGTTCTCCTGGACTCTATACATTCCAGTTACTTATAAAGCAGTGAGAGACTAAAAAAATATTATTATTTTTTTTACTGAGACATTTGGGGTTAAGTGACTTGCCCAGGGTCACACAGCTAGGAAATGTTAAATGTCTGAGACAAGACTTGAACTCGGGTCCCCCTGACTTCAGGGCTGGTGCTCTATCCACTGCACCACCTAGTTGCCTTTAGAGTATTGATTTTATATTATCACTTTTAATTCTCAAATTGTTGGTTGAATTGTCTGAGGGGATATGGGAGAAGGTGCTAAATTTGGCTTCCTCCAGGAATCCTGCATCTTCTGTCAGTCAGCATCAGGCCAGCCAGCATGGTATTAACAACCAATTAAAATGATCACTGCTTGGCTGGATTCTGATTGACAACTTATGTATCCAACTGTGCTCTAAATATGGATATTTTCATTGCAAATCATCATTATCACTATCACTGACTTTATAATGTTTTAAAATTTACAAAAACAGTTTATATAAAAACATCTCACATGTTCTTTATAGAATTCCTTTGTGGTAGGTGCTTATATTATGTTTATTTTACTGTGGAGAAAACTTGAGGCTCAAAATTTGTCATCTGCCTAACATTGCACAGCTAATGGGCTCCTAGGACAGGATACTACCCCCAGAACTTCCTGACTTCAAGATCAGCACACTTTGTAACAAACTGCCTTCCATCTGAAATAAAATTAGTTTTTTTAAAAGTACATGATTTAATTAAAACAATATCCAATCAAAATTATCCATCCCCATTGTGAGAACCTTGAAAGGACTTTTAACCTTTGGAACCATTCAGCCAGAAGTTCTTTGTTCCCCTTGCATTGGCTCACTGAGACTCCTTTCTTCTACTATATTTAATGTCAGAAATAATACACTTATTATTTGGAAGTTAGCAATTCATCATCAAGGAGATAATCTGTTTATTGCAGATAATCAAGGGAGTTTGTTCAGTCTCATGGTTGAACTGTACTTTGAGTTTCCTTGTATGTTTTATATACATATTTATATAAAGTCAAGTTGGCAAGTATTAAACTCTTACTGGGTACCAGAAATTATAGCAAAATCTAGAGCTATAAAGGCAAAATTCAGGCTCAGCCTTGAAGGCTCTTTCTTATAATTTAATATATCTAATGTCTGACTGAGGATAACTATTAATCACATTTGTAGAGTATGTGCCTTCAAACTTCTTTGAATGTTTATCTCCAGCAGTAAAATATTTTTATGTACATATCCCCAATATATGTAGGCAGCTAGGAACACTGAAGATAGAGTGCTAGCCTGCAGTCAGGAGGACCTGAGTTAAGAAATCCATTCTCATATCATTCCAACTTTGTGACTGACTCTGGGGAAGTTATTTAACCCTGTGTGCCTCAGTTTCCTAATTTGTAAAATAAACTAGAGAAGGAGATGGCAAATGATTCTAGTATCTTTGTCAAGAAAATCCCAAATGGGGTCACAGAGCCTGTAATGATTGAAATAACACTACAACAATGCTAACATACATAAATAAAAACATGCTATGTTATATACTTCTCTACATTATATATGAATACATTTATATTCTATGCATGCAAAAATAGAATTTTAAAAGGATGAACAAAACATGAAATAAATTATATTAAAATATTCATTTTATTAATGGTACAAAATTCTTTGTTCTCATTAAAATATTAATGTATTTATCAAAAGCAGTGTGGTGGAAAAGAATTCATTTTTTTTTGTAAGTCTTGATTTAATACTTTGTGATACAGCAGTCTGAGAATTTGGTTCTAATTTCAATTTGTTCTGATATTAGGTTTTAATGACTATTGTATTTAAAATTTTAAATTACATCTCATGAACACATGTAAACCCAAATGGATTTATTGTACTTACTAAGATCATGATACTCATTTTTCAATCAATTTTCAATCAATCAATCCCTAGTAGGGAATAAACATTTATGAAGCACAGACTATGTGCCAAGTACTGTCTCTAAGTGCTTTACTAAAGTCTCATTTGTTCCTCACTATAAGCCTGGAGGTAGGTGTTGTATCTTTATTTTAGAACTGAGGAAACAGAGACTAAGTGACGTGGTCAAAGTTATGTAGCTACGAAGTGTTCAAAGTCACATTTGAACTTGATTCTTCTGGACTGCATAGCCTGTCCACTGTGCTATCTGTAATTTAAAATATTTTCATTTAAAAAAAATTCTTTTTAAAGCACTTTTTAATGTTTTTCCTTGTAGTTTCACATTCTTTTCTTTCCCTTCTCCTTCTCCTACCCATTGAGAAATTTACAAAAGAAGTACAAATATGTATAGTCAGGGAAAACGAATTTTGTTTGTTCACATCCTTTGCTGAAATCTTTTTAAGGTGCTCATGTATTTTGCACAATCTGGTTTAGTTAAAAGAATGATACAGTCTGTAAATCCACTTAACCTGGCTTGTGTAAACTCCTGTGAGATGAAAGAGGGAAGAGCATCAGTCAACCTCCTTGCTATAAAACTAATTTCTGTTGTGATTCCCTTAGAATCAGGATCAATCTTCTATGATCATTTGATATACAGGCCAAATGAAAATACCAGTGTTTACCTGTGTATTAAATATTAGCAAATCTTAATTTTCTTTTTTTTTTTTTAAAGATAAGAATACATAAAAAAATCAAAGGAGAACTATTTTTTTCATATCCAAGAGAACCATGTTGTGCACACTGTGCTGGGTAGACTCTGGGGTGGTTAAGAGTGCAGTTTTCTTTGCTAAATGGTCATTGATTTCCCCCATTAACATTTCCTTTTGTCTGTTGCTTAAAGTGGGGGCAGCTACATGACAGTGGTTGGAGCCCTGGAGTTGGTATCAGAAAGACTCATCTGCTGGAGTTCACATCTTGCCTCAGACATTTACTAGCTATGGCACCCTGGGCAAGTCCAAGTCACTTAATCCTGCTTGCCTCAGTTTCCTCATGTGTAAAATGAGCTAGAGAAGGAAATGATAATGCACCTTACTGTCTTCGTAGAGAAATAGGGTCACAGAGAATCAGGTGGACAGAAAGAACTGAACAACAAAATGCTTAAAATCAATGTGCTTTATAGTTACCCTTGCCTTAGTATGTCAAGCTTTTGTTGTGCTAACTCCCCCTCCATTAGGCCTCTTTTTGTTCTCAAAGAATAGATCCACTTTTCTCTTTGAATAGCTTTCTCTCTCTTTGAGATAATTGACTTATAGATCAAGATTCTGTTGCCCTAAAGTGGAAAATAATCTGGAAGACTTGAATGTTAGAATCGACAGCTAGATAATTGAGAATCTGGAGTTCACATTCATAGTGAGACCTCTCTAGGGCTCTATTGAAACTAGCATATGCCGTGTTACTGACTGCTCCCAATTTTATAAAAACTTTTATAATTCTCTGTGTTGCAAAAGTTTCTGTAGGAGTTTGGATATGTGAGATGTAGCTACCTTTGGGAAATAAGTTCCCTGAAGGCAGAAATTGGTTTTTACCTTTCTGACCTCCCTGGATTCAAATTATTTACAAGTAATAGCTGTGTGTTGTTCTATATTTTTCAGTCATGTGCCATTATATTTCTGGGACACCAAAGGTAACATTTTGTGATATGACTAAAGGAAAATAAAAGATTAAGCAAATATTCCACCCTTGCATTTTTCCTGGATTGTGGAAACCATGTGTGATTGAATTTTTATTAATTCTCTAGTGTTTTCTTTTTTGTTTTCTAGGAGGAATTTATAATTTTCCTTCCTTCTCTATGTTCCAACTTCTCATTTCCTTGTTCTTTCAGATAAGTTCATAGCTATGAAGTTTTCACTATTCTTGTGGTCAGTGATCAATGAATCAAAGAAACTTGCTCCATCTTCATAAAAGCCTTTTAATCTAATTCAGTGATTTTCAAACTTTGGGGTATTACCTTTATGCTCTTAATTAATATGGAGGGCTCCAAAGAGCTTTTATTTATATGGGTTATACCTGTCAATATTTGTCACATTAGAAAATAAAACATATATTTTATTTATTTTTTTTAATTTTATTTTATTATAGCTTTTTATTTACAAAACATATGCATGGGTAATTTTTCAACACTGACCCTTGCAAAATTTTCTGTTCCAAATTTTCCCCTCTTTATCCCCACCCCTTCCCTAGATGGCAGGTAGTGCAGTACATTAAATATGTTAAAATATATGTTAATCCAATATATGAATACATATTTATACAGTTATCTTGCTGCACAAGAAAAATCAGATCTAGAAAGAAAGTAAAAAACCTGAGAAGGAAAACAAAAATGCAAGCAAACTAACAGAAAGAGTGAAAATGCTATGTTGTGGTCCACACTCAGTTCCCACAGCTCTCTTCAATTGGAACTGGTTTGAATCATCTCATTGTTGAAGAGAGCCACGTGCATCAGAACTGATCATCATATAGTCTTGTTGTTACTGTGTATACTTATCTCCTGGTTCTGCTCACTCAGCATCAGTTCGTGTAAGTCTTTTCAAGCCTCTCTGAAAATATCCTGTTGGTCATTTCTTATAGAACAATAATATTCCATAACATTCGCATACTGTAATTTATTCTGCCATTCTCCAATTGATGGGCATCCATTCAATTTCCAGTTTCTAGCCACTACAAAAAGATAAAACATACATTTAAAAAATGTTTATTCATTAGAAGTAGCAATAACAAACCTATAACATGGTGGTGTAAAGAAGTTTTAAAATTATTTTTATCCAAAATGAAATAATTTAGTAAGAAGCATTGTTTTTCTTATCTTTGCAAATGTAATGTTTAGCTTAAGAAAATACAACTGGATTCTTACTTGCTTCTAAAAAAAACCTGTCAATACAAATGTTTTGATTGAAGTATATGAAGAAAATCAATTCTCACATAGATATGTGTACTTGGAAAAGGGAGGAATATTTTAATAGGCAAATCATGTCTTAATGTGATTATGAAACTAGTTTTGACCTTGAGGACCTCTTTTGGGCATTTCTTTAGACCACATTTTCAGAACTGCTGATCTAATCTATTCTTCCTGTTCTCTTGTATTTCCTTAGGGATGCTTATTCTAGCTTTAGTCTGTCTCCATGGGCACCCCATTAAGCAGCTGGAATTCAACCAGACATTAACTAGTTTATGGCTTCTTAGCAAGCTAGCTGCCAATTCGTCTATTGTGTAGACTCTCCAGAAAGTCCCCAAGTTCTTTTAATGGGACCTTTGTAAACTTTAAAGTGTTAGCCACAGAAGAAGACTAGAGGAAAAGGGAACAACATTTACTAAATACTCATCCTTGTTGTCTTGAATTTTCTTCCTAGTTAAGTTAGAAAGCAGTATTTCTTATGTTTGAGACAATAGTTACTATTTTTTGTCTTAAATTTTCATTTCACAAAATTGGAAAACATTTCAGTTTTATTTGGGGGGGCAATAATTCAACCAATTCTCCCCCTAAATTTGTCTTCATTATTACTCTTGCCCATTGTAGTTTTCAATAAAAATGATCATGCTTTTTCCTCTTGGTAAAATTAATTTTCAAATTTTGTTATTTTTTTTAGTCAAATAGTCTATTGATTTTTCATGACTCTGTTTGGGGTTTTCTTGGCAAAGATGCAGTAGTTTTCCATTTCCTTCTCCAGCATATTTTATAGATGAGGAACTGAGAAAAACAGGGTGAAGTGACTCGTCCAAGATATTTGAGCTTATATCTTAGAATTTGGATATTCACAACTTCAAGTACTCTATCCATTGCACTCCCAGCTGCCCAATTTTCCAATTACCTAAGACTATCTAATTCTAGCAAAACTCTCAAGTAAGATAATCCCTCCTTATTTGGCATGGATTTTGTACCTAGTACCAGATTTACTCAGCCATTCACAAATTCTGTATCATTTCTTAGCAGCTTTTAAAGCTGAATTTATTTTATGGTTTATAGGATTAGGGTGAAGTAGGACAAAATATTTTTTTCTTTTCCATTACTTTTCCTCTTCAGTTGGTAACCAGTGAAACACCATAATATGATAGATAGTTTATCTCAATAAAACAGCAAAGTGAGGGGATAATGACAGAGTCTGCTTTCAGCAACGAAGCCTCCCACTATCTCCAAGCTACTGTAAAGATGACCTCTATCTCAAGCTACATTCAAGCGAAGGTCTTTTCTATTCAGTGTGTACAGAATTCATAAGCACTGACAGTGGTAAAGATCCCTGTGATTTGTGCCATTGATGTGAATGCTTTTATAGTAACAGTATATGAAATAGGTAAGGATCTTGGTCTGAGAAAGAAGGAAACACGTGTATTAAGTTCTTACTATGTGTCTGGCTAAATGTTTAACAAATATTTAATTTAATTTTATCCTTAGGACAGCTCTGGGAGGGAAGAGCTATTATTATACCCATTTGACATTTGACAAAACTAAGAGAGATAAGTGATTTGTGAAGGGTCCCACAGCTGCTAGTAAAAATGAATGAGTCTAGATTTGAACTCGTGTTTATCTGATCCCAGTGCTAGTGCTATCCACTGAGCCATCTACCTGCCCTTAGAGAAGAGGGGCTGCATGCTCTTTGACATCAAATAGCATCTTGAGATTGACCAGTTAATTGCCTGCGTGTCTTTGTGTAATTTCTGATTCCCCTAATAGAAAATAAGTTCCTAAAGGGTGGAAATTTTATTTTTGTCTTTGGATTCCTAATATCTATGATAATAAACAGTTGCACGATCAACATGACACTATGGAGATAGTATTGGAGATATAGAGGCAAAAAATAAAATACAGAGACAAAAATCTTACTTTCTACTGGGGAAGATATACAAGTACATTTATAAATCTGTTTTATTGTATCATTCAGTTGTTTTCAATCATGTCCAATTCTTTGTGACCCTATTTGGAATTTTATTATCAAAGATACAGGAATGGTTTGCCATTTCCTTCTCCAGTTCATTTTAGAAATGAGGAAATTGTTTGGAGATTTGTCAGGGTTACACACCTAGTATGGGTCTGAGACCAAATTAGAACTTGGTGAGATGAGACCCAACACTCAACCCACTGCACCACCTAGCAGTCATATAAATATGTACAGCATATATATAAAGTTAATAAATACAGGTTTATTCAATTATTTAAATGCACAATAATTTAGAAAGGAAGGCATCAGCAGTTGGGTGAATTAGGAAAAACATGCAGACAATGATGCTTGATCAGTGTTTTGAAGGACAAGAGTCTATGAAGTAGAAATAAGGGTCCACCAGTATTCCAGTATATTTTAGTGTGTGAGTGTGTATGTGTGTGTACACACACATATGAAACGTGTCTATGCATGTACAGCATGTACATTCACATGTATGTATACAACATATATGTAAGTGTGTGTATGTATTATGTATATCCCAGTCATTATATTAGCGGATTCCAGCTATGAGGTATGGAAAATAAAAAAAGAATGAAAAGAGGAGATGTAGAAAGAATGAAAAATAGACCAATTTGGCTGAACTGAAGAAAACAGGAAAAGGCTTGAAAATAAACTGGGGCTTTGCTGTATAGGGCTTTAAACACACAAATAGAGTTTATATTTTATCCAAAAGGCAATAATAGGATGGCACTGGATTGGATCAAATTGGGAATTGACATGATTCGGTGTGCAAACCAATTTCATGGATGTATTCTTTTATTTTTTATTTATTTTATTTTATTTTTTGCTGAGGCAATTGGATTAAGTGACTTTCCCAGGGTCACACAGCTAAGAAGTATTAAGTGTCTGAGCACAGATTTGAACTCAGGTCCTCCTAACTTCAGGGCTAATGCTCTATCCACTGCACCATTTCATTGCTCTCTGGATGTATTCTTTCTATCTGTTTCACTGCTTTGGCATAGTTTGTGGATGTGAAGTTGGATGCATAGGTGTTCTGTTGAGGAAACAGAAACTGGTTGTAGATGATCTGCAGAAAATCCTATCATTGATTGAAACTGGAATTCCTAGGATAAGCACTCGACAATTCTTGAATTTACTAGTCATGAATACATATAAGGCTAAAGTCAGAGGTTGATGGACTTTTTTTTCTTACTAGAATTTTATTTTTTCCAACTATGTATTAAGATAAACTTTAATATTTCATTTTTTAAAAATTTGAGTTCTGAATTTTCTCTTCTCCCTCACCTTCTTCTCCCTAAGGCAGTTCTATCCGTGCAATTATGTAAAATAAATCCTTATTGGCCATTTGATAAAGTAGAAA
Organism: Sarcophilus harrisii; assembly: GCF_902635505.1. Taxonomy (NCBI): domain Eukaryota; kingdom Metazoa; phylum Chordata; class Mammalia; order Dasyuromorphia; family Dasyuridae; genus Sarcophilus; species Sarcophilus harrisii. The sequence continues at coordinate 72,314,551 of NC_045430.1, forward strand.
TAGACCAGAAGGGAGAAAAAACACTAAAAAAACAAAGTGAAAATGCCTCAATCTGCATTCAGGCTCCACTAGTTTTTTCTCTGGATATGGATCGCCTTTTTCATCATGAATCCTTTGGAATTGTCTTGGATCATTGTATTGCTGAGAACAATTATGTTACTCTTATTTGATCATTTCACAATGCTTTTATTACTGTGTACAATATTCTCCTGATTTTTGGTTCCCTGGTCTTGATGAGAAGGTGCATCAAAAAGAATTGGCCATCAAGTAGCAAGAGCTGTCTACTCAATAGAGAAATGCAAGTTTATTTATCCTTCTTCTCATCTAAAGATGTAGCTTGAGCCTTTGGATTCCTTTCCTTGGGACTTTCTGTGCAAGGGTTTTTTCCTTCCCTGGTTCCTTCAACATATACTGGCTAGGAGCATATGGTAGTGAATATGTCATCATCTAAGTGACCTGAGGCTGGACTTCAGTTATCTGGCTGCCTTTTCTGCTTTGTGTTTCTTCCTCTGACTACAGATGACCAAGTAGCGATCTTGAGATGGCCTTTCCTTGAGAAGGAGAGTTCCAAAGTCTGAGTTCTGGATTCCCAGATGTTTCCTGCCAAGTGATTCCTTGGCTTGCCAGAAGATAACACCCTTGACTGAGTGTTATTTATTTACTTTTTGCTGGTGTGGATCCTAGTGTTGTGCTTCTTCAGCAGATTCACAAAGCTGTCTGTGTTCCAGGGTTTAAAAGATTAATTTCTTATAAGAATATAATAAGAATTGTGGGTTATTTTCATTATATTATGTCATGTGTTCAATATTTGTCACTGCATAATTCTTTCTTTGTTCTAGAATTTTTTTTCATGGTGAAAAAAGTAAATACTGTTCTATACCTGATCTATTTATTTACCTTGCCAAGAGGGACTGTCAGTTCCTTTTGGGGAGATATTAGCTACACTAATCATTAAGAGAGTATTCCTGATGTTCTGTCTTGATTCATAATGAGACAAAAAATTCAACATGAATCTTACTTTTCCTCTTTGGCAATTCTCCCTGAATTGGAACTCATAGCTGAAGCTCCTTAGTTGGAGAGGGGCTGTGGTTGCCACATCTGAATGATCATGTGGAATCCGAGGAGTTGATTCTCCATCAGTTCCTATGTACTTCATCCCTTTTTGGGGAATTCCGTGTCTTCTGCAGAGATTCAAATGTGTTTGTTTTTTCTTCGAACTAACCAGCTTGTCTTATCCTCAGATTAGTTCACATTTCCATTTGGAATGGCCTATGGTTTTGCCATACTCCCTTACGTTAGTCCTACATTAGTCAAATGTAGCTCTACTACATTAGAATCCTACGTTAGTCAAACAGCTCTCTGATTGATCATGATTGATCATCAACTGTTTCTAGAGGACTTCGATTCAAATTAGGCTTCAGACGCCACTGTGTGACCCTGGACAAGTCACTTAACCCTGATTGCCTTGCCTCCCCTCTGCCCCCCAAAATAAATCCAAGTTTTAATTTGAAAAAGAATGTTTTCTGGCTAGTGAGCTTAGGGGTAGCAGCTTATACTGTTTCTTTTGTTCTGTCCTTAGGTAGAACCTAGGTATCCCCTGAAATTCTGAGAGAACAGCTAGTATAGAGTGAGGTTTTTTCCTCCTTTGAAGAAAAATTGGTGTGCTTGATATGTTGCAAGGAAGAGATTTTCACAGGCCATCATTTGGATTATCCCATGCACTGGGAGGAGATTTTGGGAGAAAGGTATGCATTCTGTGGAGTGTTGGAAGGACTCTTGGAGAAATTTTCAGACAAGACACCTGAGGGTCATTTGTGGATTGTCTAAGAACTGTGTAGACATGTTTAACATATATTGGAGTATTTGGGGGAGGAGGGGGATTGGAACACAAAGCTTTGCAAAAGCTAATGTTGAAGAATTGCCCACACATATGTTTTGAAAAATAAAGATTTAATAAAGAAAAAAAAACTGTGAAGAATGTATTGTCCATATCCCCAATGACATTTAGAAGGCCATTAAGTTTTATATCATGAGGGCTTTATTGAAGCTCTTTAGTACAAGGCACTGGGGGGAAGGCACTTGAAAGGACATCTCTTAAGCTTCCCCAAGTTTACAGATAATATTCTAGAATTGGAGATATGGTCAGATATACTTAGTATGTATTCCAGTTGATCTGTGGTGATGAGGTCCAGTGCCAGGATGATGGCAGTGTCAAAGAACAAATACTAGAGTTTTACAAAGGCAAAAATGGTAGAATTTGACCATTGATTGGATATGGAGGGTGAGAAAGAATGAAGAATTAAGATGGACATCTAGCAGGAGAGTGACTGATAATAATAGGCAAATTCAGAAGAGAGGCAGCTTTGGTGGCAGATAAGAATTCCATTTTGGACACATTGAATTTAAGATGTCTACAGAACATCCAGTTTGATGTGTCCAATAGGTAGATAGAGGGAGACAAGAGATTAGAGGTCAGAAGAGAGGTTAGGTCTGGACAAGTAGAATTCAGATTTGTTTAGAGATGTGATTGCTATTTTTTTGTGGGCAGTTTTTTCTGTTTGTTTTATTTTTGGCAGATGGGAGAGATAGGAACACCCAGCTTGTATCTTAGAGCATATTTGAACTTAGGTCCTCTTGACTGACACTTACCAGGGTAAGTGCTTTATTCACTCTGGCATCTATCTAGCTGTCCCTAGAGATGTATTTGAAAAGAAATGATGTTGGGGTTCAGAAGGACTCAAGAATCTTGGGATTCCAGACCAAGGTTGTTCCAAAAGAATTTGAACGCTTGGCCATCTCCAGATCAAGAAGCTGATTTTTATTATAATTGTGATGCTAATTAAAGGAGGCTAAAGTCCATGAGAGGAAGAAAACAGAGATCAGGGAGCAAGCAGTAAATTTATAGGGATTTGGGGAGTACAGAACAAAAAACAGAACAGGGTAAATGACACTATGGGTTTGGAGTTAAAATGATGGGGGGAAGTTTGGTAATGGGCGCTAACAATCATCACCCCTCATTTTCTCTTGTGAAAGCTAAATTCATGGGCAAGATAGAAGCCCAAACTTTTGGATGACAAACCAGTCATCCTTGAAGAATAGTTTAATGGAATAAAGATAACAGGTTCAACTCTGTTCCTTTCATACACATTTTCCAAGCCTGTGCAACATCATTTCCAATAGCTATATTCCTAAGGTGACTACATCATTCCCAAGGCCAGGTGGCTGAGGGTTTCTTGAAAAACATTGGAAGGGGGGCAGCTAGATAGTGAAGTGGATAGCACATGGACTCTGAAATCAGGAGGATATGAGTTCAAACCCAGCCTCAAACAATTAACACTTCCCAACTGTATAACATTGGGCAAATCACTTAACCTCAATTGCCTATTGAACATAAATAAATAAATAAAAACAAAGAAAAGCATTTGGGGTCTCTACTACTACTGAGATATGTACTATATTAATGATAATGGAAACTATGGAAGTTGATGAGATCATCAAGTGATATAGTATAGAATAAAGCTTCTAATTTCATATGTTTAACCTATATTGGATTACTTGCTTTCTAGAGGAGGGGGGGCGGGGTGGGGTAACGGAGGGAGAAAAATTTGGAACACAAGGTTTTCCCAGGATGAAAACTATCTTTGCATGTATTTTGAAAATAAAAAGTTATATATAAGAAAAGAACAAAGCTTCTTAAATTGTGGGTCATGACCCTGTATGAGGGTGAGAATGTATAGATCAGAAAATTATGATTTACTATCAGTAAATGTTTGATTTATATACCTATTTATCTGGGGTCTCATAAAAATTTCTTGGGCAGAAAGGGGTTACAAATAGAAAAAGTTAAAAGACCCTGGTACAGAGGGAGAAAAGCAGAGAATCCAGGACAAAAATTTTGGGGACCTCCAATGATGTGAATGAAGATTAACCAAAGAAGACAAGGAAGGAGCCTTCAGGTAGGAGGAGAACCAAGAAAGTAGCATCACAAAAGCATCCAGGAGAAAGTGATGGAGGGTTTCAAAAATTATAGAGAAGTCAAGAAGTATGAAACTTGAGGTATCACCATTAGATATTGAATAAACAGATCATTACTAAGCATGTTTTCATATAAATATATTAATACAATTTTTACCTACCAAATAAGAGAAAATATGGGCATTATCATAATTCAACAAAAGCAGTTAGATGGCAGCATGTGTAGAGCACTGGTTTTAGAGTCAGGAAGAACCTAAACTAAATTCAGATCTCTCCACAGACATTTATTAGCTGTGTGACCCTGGACAACCTCAGTCTCCTTAATGATAGCACCTACTTCCCCTGGTTTTTGTGCATACCAAATTAGAGATTTATAAAGTACTGAGCACAGTGACTAGCATATATTAGGTACTTGATAAAAGCTTGTTTCCTTCTCCAACAAAAATTTATTTATATAAGGACATGATTACATTCTTGGCATATAAAGATAAAAGTGAAACTATTAAGATTTGAATCCTTTTTTTTCACATTCCTCTCATAATACCTTCTTTATGTGTTGTAGTCAGTAAAGGATATATCTCAAATAATTCTGCATTTATATATTTATGAATTTTTTTATGCCAATGAACATGATCTATACCTTTCTAAGTTCTTGTCTCTTATGTATATATTTCAGTGATTTCACTAAAGTGTTTTTATCAATATGAAATTTTGTTTTGTTTTTTGATGATGCAGTTGGGGTTAAGTGACTTGCCCAAGGTCACACACTAGTAAGTGTTAAGTGTCTCAGGGTGCATTTGAACTCAGGTCCTCTTGACTCCAGGGCCAGTGTTCTATGCATTGCAGCATCTAGCTGCCCCATTAATTTGAATTTATGGAAATTTTCTACTTTAGTAAAAGTTCTTCCCCCTCCCATCCCCTCTAAAGATTATTATACTTGGTTTTTCATGATAAATTATATGTCTTTTTTTTTGGTCTTTTTTTTTTTTTTTTTTTTTGATATTGTATTCCAGATTTTCTTTTTCTGTATGGTAATTGTTATATAATTTTGTATGATTTTAACTCTTATTCCTTGATGCTTAGTCTCTTCAGTATTATTACTGAATTTGAATGAATGAATAAATGAAGCATTTATTAAGCACTTGTTCAGTTGTTTTTCTGTCATGTCCAACTCTTTGTGATCCTATTTAGAATTTTCTTGGCAAAGATACTAGAATGCTTGGCCATTTCCTTCTCCAGCTCATACAGATGAGTAAACCAAGGCAAACAGGATTAAGTGATTTGCTCAGGGTCACATAGCTAGTAAATGTCTGAGACTAGATTTAAACTCTAGAACATGAATCGTCTTCCTGATTGCAGGCCTAACACTCTATCCATTGCTCTACCTAGCTGCCCATTTATCATGTGCAAATAATATGCTAATCATTGGAAATACAAATGTAAAAACAAGATAGCCCCTGCTCTCCAGCATCTGACAGTCTAATGAAAGAGACAACATATATGGAAGGTTTCAGTTACAAGTAGGATGGAAAGTCCTTTATCCTTAATGTTCCTCAGCAAGGCTGTTGGCAATGACTCTTTATTAATGTCATTTCCACGGGCTAGAATAATGGTTATTGCAAAGATTATTTAGTTCAGGGTTCTCGATTATGTCCATTAGACAGTGAAGTATCAGTTTTTCCAACATATCTGTAGTCTTTATAACCAATCCATTCTTTTTTTCACCAAGTTTCTACTGTAACTAATTGCAGAGTCATTTTTGGTTCTTTTGGGCTTTTATCTTGGGATTCTCCCTAACCCACTGTATTTCTTCATTGTATTATGAGTTTCCTTCCTCTTTCCCTCCCTGCCTCCCTCTCTCTTTCCTTTCTTTTCCTCTTTCCCTCCTTCCTTCCCTCCCTCCCTTCCTCTCTCTCTCTCTTCCTTTCCTCCCTACTTCCCCTTCCTCTCTCCCTCCCTTCCTTTTTTCCTTCCCTCCCTCCCTTCCTCTCTCCCTCTTTCCCTCTTTCCTTCCTTGCTTTCTTTCCTCCTTTCTTTCTTCCTCCCTCCCTTCCTTCCCTCCTCTCCCTTTCTTCTATCCTTCCTTTCTTCCTTCCTCCCTCCTTTTCTTCCTACATTACCACTATGAACTGGGGCATGGTGCAATTCCAATGGAAAGGTCCAAAAGTATTGGCCCATACTTTGGGGAGGAATCTCTTTACACTCTAAACAGAAGGAAAATCTCCGATTTTGGTTGGGTCCTACTGAAAATCAAGGAGCATGATCCCAATCTCATTCATTAGCCATTTGTTGTAGAGACTGACTTCCTACAAGGCCTGGGTCTTAAATAATGAAATAAAATCCTGGATCCCAATTAATAATTGGTTATAAATATAATGGAAAAATAATTTTCCTCACAATTCAATAGGTCTTAATGACTTGTATCTCCATTTTCTGCTCTTAAAGATTCATAGAAGTTGAAGGAGTCCACGTAGGCTGGATAATCTGTAGTCAAGAATATTGTAGAAAAAATACCTGTGTAAGTACTGTTTGAACCAGAAGGCTACTGAATTCCTTTCCAACTGAACTGAGATTCTGTGGCTTTTTATTAGTACATGGATTCTCGGTGAAAGCTTCCAGACCTCATTGTACTTCTGGTTTTTCCTAAAGCAAAAAAATTTTAGACAATCCTGGTTCTGTGGAGCTGCAAAGATCTTCACTTCATGTGCATCAGGGAAAATGTGGCCTCATGTTCAACCAGCTTACATAATTAATGTGCCCCAGAAAACTTGTCTAAATTAATTATGGGATTGGCCCCTGAAGGAGCATTTCCATATGAGGAAGTGCTTCAGATGTCTTAACCTGGAGTCAAAGTACTCAAGGCCACTTGCTTAATCTTATCTATAAGATACTTTATTGATCTATCTATTATTCATAATTTACCCTCCTTTAAACTTGATAGCTCTAGTAAGAACTTAATGTAAACTATTGAATAAAAGCTTTTGGAGAGCCTTCCATGAATACTTTAAAGACATTGCGGATCATTTGCCCAAATCATCTTTCTAATCATGGAGGTAATTTTGCAACATAATAGTCATTATTCTTTTTGATGTTTACTGCTAAGCACCTTAATTTGATTAAATATTTTTAATTAAATAAACCTCAGCACTTGTATGATTGATCAGCTTTCATAAATACAATGAAACGCTAATTAAGTTGTCTAGGTAGAAAAGTGCTTAGACTTTGCCATTAAACATTTGAGAAATTGGAGGAGAGCTGTGGGTACTCAAAAAACACCAGAATTCCTGTCTTTCAAATCCCTTTTTATATCTTCCTCTTATTCTTTTAGAATCTTTTTAATTGCCTCCTCAAATACATGACCTTTTCTATATCTCCCCAAATGCTATAAGAATTTTATCTCTAAAATTGCTATGTAAATATTTATTTTATATTTAGGATCATAGTATCTAACCAAAATAAACCTAATAATAATAATAACTAACATGTATATAGTATTTTAAGGCTTGTAAAAATTTTTTTATAAATATCTCATTTAATCCTTACAACAACATTGGGGAAAAAAGTGCTATTGTCATCCCCATTTGATAGATGAGGAAACTGAGGCAAACAAACATTATTTATTCAAAGTCACACATCTAGTAAGTATCTAAAGTGGAATTGTAACTTAGATCTTCCTCATTTTATGTCTAATGGTCTATTCACTAAAGTACCCTGCTTCTCAGATCAAGAGTTAGAAAGTGTCTTAAATATATTTAAATATGCTATGTACATGTTGTCTTTCGGAGTAGAAAGTTCTTATATCAAATAAATATAGCATGAATTGACATATGTAAAATACTTGAAGGTGGGAATTAAGATTTTTGGGACATCCTACTTATAGTGTCAATGGAAGGTCATCTTAGCATGATGATACTGAAACTATTTTGTTATTGAGACATTATTACAAGCTTAAATATACCTACCAATGTACATATAATACTTAGCTCATCTCATGTTAATGGACTCTCCTTTAGCTATATGGAAAGACATGGACATGAATACCATAGGATAGACAGACCATGGCTAGATTGTGATTTACATAGTTGGAGAGAATAAACATACAGATGTGGTCTCAGATCCCTTGTCATATTATATAATGTAATATATTATATTATTAAATATAACTCCCACCTTGACTGTTTGTTCTTCTGTGTTCTAAAATATAGAATACTCTTTTTTTTCTTAGCAAGAGCTACTGCTCCATTTGAATGTAATCTTCTTGAGGCTAGGGATTATTTCTTGATTTTATTTGTGTCCATAGCACTTTGCATGGTTCTGAATACATGGTATATACTTCATAAATTCTTATTGATTGAGTGATTTCATGACACACCTGGACTAAAAAAGTATAAGTTAGGAAATGCTTAAAAATGGTAAATTTTATTTACTTTTTGAGTGTCCTGAATCTTTTTGTGAAACCAGCCTATTGACCTTTTTCCAGAAACTCCAGTTGTGATCAGAAAAAAATTTGTTTTTCTTTGAAGAAAGAAGCTTTATGGGTAGTGTCATTGTTCAGATGTTATTCATTTGATAGCATCTCTTTGAATAAATTTTTCTTTTTCTTTTAATTAAAAAAATTTCTTTGAAGAACAATATAGACTACAGAATTTTATCCAGTATAAAATAATGGTGGCCAGGCTTTCGAATCATAAGTTTTTTACTTTGTTTAAATGTCTTTGAAAAGCTATAGAAATTTACATTGCATTACTTTTTGTGGAAATTTTTATTTTTTGGTGAGTTGTACATCAGCAACTATACAGTAGATGGCAGTAGGTTGTAACTAAATGATTAAATTTCCTTTGAAAAAATCTGGTTATATGAGCTAACATTTCATGTTTTTTGTGGGCTAACTTCTAAACTATAACAGAATTATGAAATATGAAGTATTTTAAGTCATCTCTATCAGGTTCTAATAATTCCAAAAAGTACTTTCTGTTTTTCTCGCATACCCTGGTCTCAACCTAATATTAAGTCTTCCTTTCTCATTTATTTTATGTTATATCTGTCAATATTGGACTAGCCATTCATAGAACCCAGGATTCCATGTTCTGTCTCCACCTATTTGTGCAAAACATAATCAGGACCAAGAATCCAGTCTCTTTTTTGTATTCATTGTCAGAATCTGTGTCTTCCTCCAAGGCTTAAAAAAGGTGCTTCCTCTGTGAAGCCTCCCTGAGTTACCTCCAGGCATTAATTCTGTTCCCCCTCCATTTTTCTTATACAGTAGTTATTTGTTTAAATCAGTGGTTCTCAAAGTATGGTCTAGAGCAGGGGTCCTCAAGCTATAGCCTGTGGGCCAGATGCAGCAGCTGAGGACGTTTATCCCCCTCACCCAGGGCTATGAAGTTTCTTTATTTAAAGGCCCACAAAACAAAGTTTTTGTTTTTACTATAGTCTGCCCTCCAACAGTCTGAGAGACAGTGAACTGGCCCCCTATTTAAAAAGTTTGAGGACCCTTGGTCTAGAGAATCCTGGGGATCTCTGAAACCCTTTTAAAGGGTCTACAAATTCAAAAATAGTTTTTATTTCCAATATGGTAAATGTCTATAAATATAATCCAGATAAACAAAAACGCTTTGGAGAGATCCTCAATAATTTTTAATATGATAAAGATACTGAAAACAAAAGTTTGAGAACCACTGGTTTAAATGGTGCACTCCCCTAATAACACATAAATTCCCTGATGGCAGAGATTGATTGCTCATTTTTGATGCTATGTCCACAGTGCTATGTTAGTTTATACTGTAGCCTGTTCCTACCTGTTCTGTATTTCTCTACTGCCCACTGACTTTCAATGTGAATACTCATTTTGAGTTTCACAGTGTTTTTTAGTTTGACAAATCTCACGGTCAAATGATAATATTAAACAAATAATATCGCTGAAAATACGCTACTTTGCTTTTATAAATAAAGATGGACCTTGTTAAGCATTAAGGAAGATTTTTTAATCAATCAGCAAGTATTTCTTTTTTTGTGTATGTCTTTGTTTTCTTTTTTTTAATTACAGCTTTTTATTTACAAGATATATGCATGGGTAATTTTTCAGCAATGACAATTGCAAAACCTTTTGTTCCAATTTTTCCCCTCCTTCCCCCCACTCCTTCCCCCAGATGGCAGGTTGACCAATACATGTTAAATATGTTAAAGTATAAGTTAAATACAATATATGTATACATGTTCATACAGTTATTTTCAGCAAGTATTACTTAAGTACCTGCTATGTGCCAGACACTTGGTGATTAGTGAAAAAACTTTACAGTTTCCACAAAAGCAGTCCAACCCACTCTTTTCATGTATATTTCTAGGTCCAGTTTACTTTCCTGTATTGTCTGTTTTATTATCTCAGCACATCCTGTATATAGCTTGTTGAACAGAATTGTTTGAATGATGTCTTCCTTATTAACCTATGAACTTCTTGTCTTTGCCTTTCTTTGTATCTCTATTTCTTACCATGGCGCCTACACATAAGAGAAACTTGATAGATTTTTCATTTTCTTTTTTTAAAAATAATAACAGCTTTTACTTTTCAAAATACATGCAAAGATAATTTTCAGTATTTACCCTTGCAAAACCTTGTGTTCTGAATTTTTTTCCCTCCCTTTCCCTTTCCCCCCTCCCTTCTTTCCTAGACAGTAATATAGGCTAAACATATGCAATTCTTCTAAACATATTTCTACATTTATTATGCTGAACAAGAAAAATCAGATCAAAAAGGAAAAAATGAGAAAGAATAAAAAACAAACAAGCAAGCAAACAATAACACAAAAGATGAAAATACTGTGTTGTTTCCACATTCAATCCCCATAGTTCTCTTTTTGGATGCAGATGGCTTTCTTTATCACAAGTCTATTGAAACTGACCAGAATCACCTCATTGTTGAAAAGAGTCAAATCTATCAAAATTGATTACATAATCTTGTTATCATTGTACACAGTGTTCTCCTGGTTCTACTCACTTCACTCAGCATTAGTTCATGTAAGTCTCTTCTTTCTGAAATCATCCAGCTGATCATTTCTTATAGAACAATAATTTTCCATAACATTCATGTACCATCACTTATTCAGGCATTTCCTAACTGATGGGCATCCACTCAGTTTTAATCGATATTTCTTAACTGACTGATTTTCCATTCCAGCCGAGAAGTTCATATATAATTTGGTTTCAGTCTCACTTGGGACACTGAAACATCAAATTCTTGCCCAGGATTACAGTCAGAACCAAGACTTGAATTTAGGTCTTTTGGACTCTGAGACCAGTTCTTTGTCTACTCAGCTAAAAAGTACATTGAATATAGGAAATAGCAATCTACATTAATCTAGATTAAATTTCATTGCAAAAAGCTAACTGAAGCCCATCTGTGAGTAAGATCTAGGGGAAGAGAGAGAGTCAAATAGTGTCAGATGATTGACCAGTTTGGCAATGGTACAGTCTTTGAAAAGTACCATTTTGGTCAAAAGTCCTCCCCAAAGAGGTTAAACCTGGGACCAACCAAGAAAGAAATGTAGTGCCTTTTTTTTTTTTTTTTTTAATAAATAGAGACCATTTCAATCCCATTCATCAAATAATGATCGTTTATTTGAGCTCAAAGAAAAACTTTTAGATCAATGCCTTCTGTAATTCTGTGACTAAAAGGAATGATGATGTCGGAATAGAAGTGACAGGGCTTGATAATGATTCAATTTGGAGGGGAAAAAAAGGAATGAAAGATGACCTTGAAGTTTCAATGGGGACCTTGGTAATATTATTAACAGAAATTGTGTAATAAGGAGAAGAAGCAGCAATTTGTGGCAGGGGGAGTGATGAAAGGCAACATGATCTAGTAAATAGAGAGCTGATCTTGGAGTCAGGAAAACCTGAGTTCAAATTTGATACCTGATGCATATTGAATGTGTGACCCTGACCAAGGCACTTAGCCTCTCAGTTCTCTAAGCAGTTCTATCAGACTGTAAGGCACAGATCCTATTTTCAGTAATAGAGGCAATTTTCTTCACTGGATAATCTCTATATGAATGAAATAACATATCCAGTCCCCATCATACCCCACCCAAAAAAAGATAAGAGTTGAAAGGAACCTTAAGTTCATCCTCCTTATTTTATAGAGCAGCAAATTGAGTTCCAGAGAGGTTAAATGACCTGCCTAGGTAACATAGTTCACTATTTGTGTCTCGGGAGAAGTCATACCCAAGTTTTTTAGTTGTCAAGATCAGTGTTCTCCATTCTACTATCCTGTTCAGGTTGGGACACATTGAATTTGAAGTGTGGGTAGATATCCAGATAGAAATATCTAACAGGCAATTAAAAATATAAGCCTTGAGCTCAGAACAAAGGTCAGGATTAGAGGTAGGTATTTGGGAGTCATTCACAAAGAAATTATACTTGAAACTGTGAGTTAGAATGGAATGGGTTGAAAAAACCAGTAAGAAGTCAACAGTAATAGATATTGGAGAATGAATACATTTAAGTGTCAAGAGGAAGAAGAGAAACTAATAGAAAAGGGATGGGATAGAAGAGCATGAAATTATTTCACAGAAGCCAGTGGAGGAGAAATTGTCAAAAAAGAAAGAAGTAGTCAAAATATCAAATAGTGAAGAGAATTATCCATATAATTTATCTGAACTTTGGTTTTCTTCTGGAACCAATTATATATGTTACATTAAAGTAGATCAGTAGAAAGGCAGAGACCCAGCAGCATGGTCCTGGATATGAAATTTCCTAAGTAAAACATATCTCCTGTCATTACACCCACTAAAATAGAGACAGGCAGAAACCAAGCTTCACACTTTGATACAATTTCACAGAATCACAGAATCTAAAATTGGAGGCTAACCATAGGAACAAGGTGAAACCAATGTTTTTAGACACAGTCTATTTGTTGATTAGTTTTTTGTTTTATTTCCTTTTCACAAAGGAAGGTTCTATTGAGATAGGTATTAATTGGTGAGTGATAGCACTGTTTTTAAAAAAAGGAAAAATAACATGGGCAAAATGTTTTTTTTTAATTCTTTTTTTTTTTTTTTTATTTAATAGCCTTTTATTTACAGGATATATGCATGGGTAACTTTACAGCATTAACAATTGCCAAACCTCTTGTTCCAATTTTTTTTTAATTTTTTTTTTATTTAATAGCCTTTTATTTACAGGATATATACATGGGTAACTTTACAGCATTAACAATTGCCAAACCTCTTGTTCCAATTTTTCACCTCTTACCCCCCCCCCCCCTCCCCTAGATGGCAGGATGACCAGTAGATGTTAAATATATTAAAATATAAATTAGATACACAATAAGTATACATGACCAAAACGTTATTTTGCTGTACAAAAAGAATCAGACTCTGAAATATTGTACAATTAGCTTGTGAAGGAAATCAAAAATGCAGGTGTGCATAAATATAGGGATTGGGAATTCAATGTAATGGTTTTTAGTCATCTCCCAGAGTTCTTTCTCTGGGCATAGCTAGTTCAGTTCATTACTGCTCCATTAGAAATGATTTGGTTGATCTCGTTGCTGAGGATGGCCAGGTCCATCAGAACTGGTCATCATATAGTATTGTTGTTGAAGTATATAATGATCTCCTGGTCCTGCTCATTTCACTCAGCATCAGTTCATGTAAGCCTCTCCAGGCCTTTCTGAAATTATCCTGTTGGTCATTTCTTACAGAACAGTAATATTCCATAATTTTCATATACCACAATTTATTCAACCATTCTCCAACTGATGGACATCCATTCAGTTTCCAGTTTTTAGCCACTACAAAAAGGGCTGCCACAAACATTCGTGCACATACAGGTCCCTTTCCCTTCTTTATAATCTCTTTGGGATATAATCCCAGTAGTAACACTGCTGGATCAAAGGGTATGCACAGCTTGATAACTTTTTGAGCATAGTTCCAAACTACTCTCCAAAATGGTTGGATTCGTTCACAACTCCACCAACAATGCATCAATGTCCCAGTTTTCCCGCATCCCCTCCAACAATCATCATTATGACAAAATGTTTTTTAAAATATCTTTCCTCTTCCCTTCTCACTGCCCTTTTAAAATTCTAAATAGTGAAGAGTGAAATCTGAGACCTACCAAGGACATGGTAAAGGATGTTGAGTGCAATCATCATGGATATTTTATATTTCTGTCGAGTAAACAAGCTTGACTTCTTTTAAACAGTTGAAAGCAAAGAGTCAGATTTTGAGGTTTCTGGTCATCGATATCACCTGGTTAGTTTTTTTTTTTATTATGTTTTTGGCTGCTTTTTCTATTTTAATTTTTCTTTTCAAGGCTGCTCATGTCAGACTTCTTGAGTTTCAAATTAGGAAAAGTCTATTTAAGCTTACAACCATTTAAGTAATGGAATGTCCTCTAGAATACACACACATATGTATGTATGCATGTATGTATGTATATGTCTTTGTGATCAAGGGGTGAATTGTTATAGGATCAAGTAGGCTCAGTTAATCCCGAAAAAGTATTGAAACTGTTTCTGAAATTTTGTTAACTCAGAGGATGAGTACATTGGACATTAGCACAATGCATTCTGGTGCTCTTAATACAAAGGCAGATAGGAAATAATTAACAGAAGAAAGGTTCTAAAATTAAGAGGGATTGAGAAAGGCTTTCTGTAAAAGATGAGATTTTGGTTAGGATTTAGAAAAAGAATTCAGAGAAGTCACTAGGCAGAGCAGAAGAAGGAAAATGTTCCAGGCATGGGGGACAGACAAAGAAAATACTCCGAAGTAAAGGATAGAGTGCCCTGTTTGTGGGATGGCTAGGAGAAGAGGATAACTGGATCAAAAAGTACATTTTTTTTTCTTCTAAACATACCTCAACAATTATCATGCTGCACAAGAAAAATCAGATCAAAAGGAGAAAAAATGAGAAAGAAAAAAACAATCAAATAACAACAAAAAGATGAAAATACTATGTTGTGATCTATATTCAGTCTCCACAGTTTTCTTTCTGGATGCAAATGGCTCTCTCCATCACAAGTCTATTGGAATTGCCCTGAATCACCTCATTGTTGAAAAGAAGCAGGGCCATCACATAATCTTATTGTCTATAATGTTCTCTTGTTTCTACTCACTTCACTTAGTTATCAGTTCCTATAAGTCTCCTGAGGCCTTTCTGAAATCATCCTGTTGATTGTTTATTATAGAGCAATAATATTCCATTATATTCACATGCCATAACTTATTCAGCTATTCCCCAACTGATGGGCATCCACTCAGTTTCCACTACAAAAAGAGCTGTTACAAACATTTTTGCACATGTAGGTCCCTTTCCCTTTTTTGTCATCCAGTGTATATTTTTGATGCTAGACACCTTAGAAAATGTTTGGGCAGGCTACTGGAAGCATTTCCCTTTCTTGAGAGAACTTTACTCTGAGCACCTATAGACTTCCATAAGTCTCCTGAATAACACTTGACATACAGTTAAGTGACTGCCCCAAAGTGGATGGATTCCACTTTTGAATACGTCTTATGTTTAGAAAAAAATTTGTCTACCCTTACTCTACATTTGCTTACTTTGAAGGTAAAACTATTCAAAATATCATTTAGTAGCAGTATTCTTCTCTTAGTTATAATTAGTGTAATTTTTCAGTAAATTCCTTCATTCATTGCAGGAACTCTCTGTCTCATATAGTTGCATTTACATTAATTCTGTATGCACAGTAGTTACTAAGTTCTTGTTGTAAGCAACGGTTAGGTGATGCAGTGAACAGAATGTTGATCCTGAGGTCATGAAGATCTAAGTTTATTGTGCTCTTGATACAAGGGACTCTAGGTAAGACACTTAACCTTTATCTATAAAATAAATGCAGAAGGAAGTGGCAAACCACTCTAGTATCTTGCCAAGAAAACCCTAATTGGGGGTCACGAAGAGTCGGACACAACCGAGCAGCAATAGCAAAATGGTTTGGGGAAAAGATAACAGTTTGAGGGAATCAGGGAAGATCTCCATGTAGCCCATGATCCTTCAACTGAGCCCTGAAAAAAAAAACAAAAAACTAGAAATGATAATGAAAACTTGTGAATGTTTTTATTTGTTAGAATAATTGTTACCACTGTTGGTGTTTTTAGGCAAAGTTTAGAATAAAGAGTGATAGGGTTTTGCCTGGATTCTAAGTGTGAAGGAAGCAGTATCAGACTCTAGAACAGGATCTGAACCATTCACCTACAGTGAATTCTAGCCCGATATTTCAGGGTACCCGTAATATCCTTCCTGATTTGGGCAGGATAGATCAGGTCCATTGTCCATAGGAAAGGGAATTTATGCATCAAAACAGAGAAAAGGGAAGCTGAAAAGAGATGAATGAATATCCATTCATGAGTACAGCCCCTGACTTCAAAAATTTTTTCTACAGATTACCTTGTCTATCCTTATCTGACCTACATAAGAGATATGAATTTAAAAAAAAATTATTAAAGTATTTTATTTTTCCAAATACATGCAAAGATAGTTTTCAGCATTCACGTTTGCAAAATGTTTATGTTCCAAATTTTTCTTCTTCTCCCATAATCCCTCCCCTAGACCCTAAGTAATCCAACATAAATTAAACATGTGCAGTTCTTCTAAACATACTTCCATATTCAACATGTTGCACAGAAACATGAAAACGAAAAAAAAAAAAACACAAGCAAGCAAACGGCAACAACAAAAGTGAAAATTTATGTTTTGATCCAAATTCATTCTCCATAGTTCTCTCTAGATATGGAAGGCTCTTTCCATCACAGTTCTCTTAGAAGTGCTTTGAATCACCACATTGGTGATAAGAGCCAAGTGCAGCACAGTTGATCATCACAATGTTCTTTTGTTATCTCACTTCATTTAGCCTCAGTTCATACACGTCTCTCCAGGAGTTATGAATTTGTAAAAGGCTCTAACTTCCTTTATCTACTTCAATCAATAACTCATTGAATTAGCAACCACTTAGTACATGCCATGATATGGCCAGCATGAGTACCATATGCCTCAATATAAAACTACATTCCCCCTAAGATCTTTAGAATAATTTGTGGTTTGGTTATAGCTATATAATCTGTCTTTCTGGAACAATTACCTTCCTTTACCTGGACTAGACAAAGGTTTCCTGTGTTTGACAGTGAAGTTAGAGAATTAAACTGACAGTTCCAATCAGTGATTACATTGTCAAGGAAACTCACTTCTAGCACAGCAGATTAGCACCTTATCTCCTTAAAAAGTCTTTGGGTCAGTAAGAGGTTAAATGACTTTCTGGGTGTCCAACACTTTGTGTTAGAGGTGAGGCTCAATCCCATTTTATCCTGAATCTGAGCCAGCCATCAATCTATTTTTTTTTTTTTATTTAATAGCCTTTTATTTACAGGATATATACATGGGTAACTTTACAGCATTAACAATTGCCAAACCTCTTGTTCCAATTTTTCACCTCTTCCCCCCCCCCACCCCCTCCCCTAGATGGCAGGATGACCAGTAGATGTTAAATATATTAAAATATAACTTAGATACACAATAAGTATACATGACCAAAACATTATTTTGCTGTACAAAAAGAATCAGACTCTGAATTATTGTACAATTAGCTTGTGAAGGAAATCAAAAATGCATGTGTGCATAAATATAGGGATTGGGAATTTAATGTAATGGTTTTTAGTCATCTCCCAGAGTTATTTTTCTCAGCCATCACTCTATAAACAGACTCATAATGCCGCTCCATTATTAACTCTGTAGTCTTTTCATATATACCTAAACCTGGCTAGTATATGCATTTATTTTATTTTATTTTAGCTTTTTATTTACAAGATATATGCATGGGTAATTTTTCAGCATTGACAATTGCAAAACCTTTTGTTCCAACTTTTCCCCTCCTTCCCCCCACCCCCTCCTCCAGATGGCAGGTTGACTAATACATGTTAAATATGTTAAAGTATAAGTTAAATACAATATATGTATACATGTCCATACAGTTATTTTGCTGTACAAAAAGAATAGGACTTTAAAATAGTGTACAATTATATATGCATGTATTTTAAAAATTATTTTTATTTCATTAAATATTTCCCAGTTACATATAAAAAGATTAGCAATTTTTTTTTAATGTTAAGTTCCAAATTCTTTCCCTCCCTGCCACCATTTATCTCCTTTTGAGAGGGCAAGCGATTTGATATAGATTATACATGTGAAGTCATGCAAAACATATTTCTATATTAGCCATGTTAGCATCTGCATTCATGCTAGGTCTCGCCTGAGAAAGCATCATGCAGAAGAATAAGTATTAAATTTGGAAGCAATAAGCCTAAGTTCTAGTTGAATTTTTTTTTACTTTTGTACAATATTGGGAAGGTCACTTAGCTTCTCTGAGATTTCCTTTCCTTATCTGTATAGTGAAAGTAATACCTGTCCTGCTGAACTCAGAAAGTTGCTATAAAAATCAAGGAAAAGTGTGTTTATCAAGTGATTTGTAACTATACTGTACTATATAAATGTAGATTGTTAATGTCATCTGTCTGTCTATCATTTGTCTATCTATCTATCTATCTCATCTTTGAAGGTATTAAACTCAAAATGGAATCCCCCAAGATTTATTGGATTTCCACTGTTAACAATCATCTCTTAAACCCCAGAAGTCAGTTGGGAATCCACAATCCTTGTATATTCTAGGAGATTTTCTTTAGGAAGAAAACAAGCATTCATTAAGTACCTACTATGTATCAGATATTGTGCTAATAAATAACACTAAAATATTATGTAACTTGGTACTTATAACAGTTTTGGGAAGTAGGTGCTGTTATAAACCCTGTTTTACAAATGAGGAAACTGAGTCAAAAATATGGTGCCAAATACTTTACAAATATTATATCATTTGGTTTTCCCAACAAACTTGGGAGGTAAGTGTTATTAACCCCATTTTACAAATAAGAAAATGAGTTATATAGAAGTTAAGTGAGTTGTCTAGGGTAACATAGCTGGTCCTTTCTGATTCTACGTTTAGACTCTGACAGTCTATGTGATGCTTCATTTCCAGTGTTCACTCTTTCTATGTTAATTTAAGAGTCCATGTCGTTGCCTAAACCCAGGAGTTAGCATTCACTCCTCCACAATCTCAGCTTGTATTCTAGTCTCAGTAACAGCTTAGAAGTGCCATGCAATTTTACTTATTAGCTTAATAGACCAGATGGCTTCTTTTAAGGACAGTCATGAAACAATGTGGTGACACATTGACGAGTTTGGATGGTGGCTCTAATTCCAGTAGAAATAGTACCATAATTTTTCTAGCTAATTAATAAAACATCCATTATTAGTCTTTAATGTCTGGCTTTGTTTGTTTCAAACACAGTAATTTTCCAGTTGCATTTAGTATTACCAAAATGAAAAACTGCCTTGCCTTAAAGTATATTTGACTAAAATCAAATTCCAATTATGGCTCATAATCCCAAATGCACAAAATGGAGTCTGGGTTGTTTCCCAGTGGAAACACAACTTGTGATAAAATGATATCTCCAGGGAGGGAAAATCACTGATATGTGGGATTTAAGGACTGGATCAGAAAGTTGACATGTGAATGTTAAATTTGATGGACACATGACAACTTATTTACTGGCAAGCTTATAGTTAGTTATTTGTTGTACTTTGAGAAATAACTGTAGAGATGATAACTATCTTTGAGTCTAGACAACCTCAGTTCGAAATTTCCTTCAGACACTTAACAGTGTGACATTGCCAAGTCACCTGTTTGTCCAAGTTTACTTCTCTATCTGTATAATGGGGAACTTATGTAATGTATACAGCATATATACCTTGCCAGGAGTATTATGAAATAATTAAATAATACTTATAAGCATGTTTAAACCTTCGCCTACTATATAAATATCAGCTGTTATTTCATGTTGTTATCATTATCATCACCATCATCAACCCTTAATAATATATTCTAGAATTTTAAAGATCAAACTTGATGACCTTTAACTTTCAGGTTTTACTTGCTTCCTTAAAAAAAAAAAAAAAGAAAAGAAAAGAAAAAAGAAAAAAACAAGACATTTACCAGTTTCTTGTCTTGTCAAAGCTGCCGTATAATTGATAGTGTTTGAAGGATCATGGTCAATGACTCCTTGATCTCTTCTGCTGAGATGTAGTTTACCTGGGCTTGGTAAATTGAACTCTTTTGGGAAAACCAGATGCTCTTTTACTAAAAATCTAGCCTCTGGCACAGTTAAATGACTCTGGGGAGGTCATTTAATCCCTATCAGTTTCAGTTTCCTCAACTATTATGTGAAGTTAATAATAGCACTTATCTCTGTGTTTTTATAAGGATCAATTTGAGATCATATTTATAAAGGTCAATACAGTACTTGGCACATAATAGACACTTTTCTCCCTTCCTCCTTTTCTTCTTCCTTTCCTCCCTTTCTTTCTTTTCTTCTTCCTTCCTTTGTGGAATCCTTATATTGTTTCCCTTAGAAATGACATAACTTTCTTCTGTGTGTGTTTGTGTGTAATATATTAGATATTACATACATGCAATAGATAAATATTTATGTCTATATATTTCATATAATGTACACACAACAATATAAATTTATATAATACACATAAAATTATTTCTACATTATATTACATTATATGTAATTTTAATATAAATTTATACATTATTATACACATGCATACATATGTATATATATATATATATATATATATGAAATACATAATATAAAAAGAGAAATGAGAAAGACAGAAAGGCTGAGGGAGAGAGAAAGTAGCATTATTTACTAGGAAGATAAAATTGTGAGGAAATCCAGGATTCCAGAAAAATGAAAAACTTTGAAGACAGAAATTCCCTCAAAATGCATATTTTTGTATATGTAGCAGACTCTTTGTCTAATTCCCATTGCCCCCATCTTCCTAATCAAAATTTTTTCTCATTGTGTCTCTGGAATCTCATTCTTCTCACCTACCCATTCCTCTGGGGCCCTGAATTTCGTCATTTGAGTTTTCCTTAAAAAATAATCTTCCAAACTCCTTTTTCTTTAATTCCTCCTTTTTGGGGGGTCTATCTCTTCCTTTTGAATAGAGCTCTATTCCTTCAGAATCATATTTCAGGCATGGTTGCCATTCACCAAACCTTAGTGATACCTTTAAGGCCAAATTTATCTCCTTGCATTAGAGTTTTAGATTTTCTGTATTTCACCTTGTTTGTTACTATACTTGGTACATTTGTATGTAGACATTTGAGGGCATTTATTGCTTTCTTTTTTCTTGGATTTTTATCTCCTCTGAATTTCTGAGCACTTTTGTTACCATTCTTTGTCTGATATTGTGTTTTCAGATTAATTCAGCATTCTTAATATGTGGAAAACCCTCCAGGATTTATTGGATGTATACAAAGATGAAAAAGTAGATCTTCATCTTAAGGAGCTTCTGATCTATTCAGAGATGTTTTTTTGAATGACTAAATGAATTTCTCCTAGAACCAACAATTAGTACCTTGAAACTGGGAATATTTTAGGCAAATGGGAGGCAGAAATTATTAGATATCCATTTTTCATAACTAAACAGAGCTATAGTCCTAAAGGATTGGTTACCTTTTACCTTACAGAGGAGGTAGCCTAATAATGAAGATGACATCATATATTTGTGATAGTGTCTGTCTCTGAGGACTTCTAAGTTCATAACGTTTCTTTATTTAAACGTAATTAATCCACATATCTCTCCATTTGAGATCGGCAAGGGCCAAGGATTATTATTTCATTTTTTGCAGATGAGGGCACTGGAAGACACAAAATTTTTCTTTATGGTAACATTAGGAAATGGAAAAGTTGATTTCATTTTCAATTGCATCATGCTTTCTTAATTTTCATAAAAGTAAGAGAGAATTCTATACATAATTGGCTGTTGTTCACCATATGAATATTGGTTTGATGGAACAACGAAGAAATGACTTGAGGTAGATACTGGATCTGTGATTTCATTAGTATAGGGATTCCCAAATGAGGGAATCCCCTTTAATAGTGCAGGCTGAAATTCATAATCTGAGAAAATTGACTAACCATATTATTTGCCCAGGGCCATAAAACCAGAATGTGTGAGAGACAGGTATTGAACCTGGCTTCAAAATCAGCTTTATCCACTTAGCTATATTGTCTCTCTGAAGAGGTAAGTGGCTTGCCTCAGATAAGTCTGTTTTAAATAAATTTTCTAATTGTCAAACTGTCAGCTCTAAGACACACCAAAAAATATTTACTTGAGATTAATAGATAAGGTGAGTTGTCTGGGAAATTTTTAATAGTAGATAAATGTGGAAAATTTTAATTTAGCCCTACTTATAGACTTCCCATAAAAAGCAAGTTACATTTTGCCTTTGAGGAAAAAGAAAAACTAAATTAAAACAAAAAGAAAAACAAAGCTTTTTTAGTCATTTTTTTCCTTAAAGGAGTGTGCTTTTTTTTAAATATGTGCTTTTTAAAAATACCATCATCTACCTCTTTGAAGTTCTCAGAACATAGCAATTATATTTTGCTGGGATATATTTTTCAATGAATAAATCATGTATTTTGATGAATAAAATACTTTCTTTTTCAGTTAACAAAATTTATCTCCTTCCACAAGCCTTTGGGGAAAAAAACAAATATTCTAACAAATATGATACATAAAATATATAGTTATGGGTGAATAACTTGCAAATATTTAAGAAGAAAGTGTTGATGAAACTTCAGCAAAGTTCACTCTTAGAAATTCAGAAGTGTCTCTCCTGTTAGAATGTGTCAGTAATTGTTGATTTGGGAATTAATTATATATGCACTTTACCCTTCAGCCTGTGATTTATAAATGTATAAATGAGAAAAAAAACACTTCATAATTTCATAGCATTACATGAGGTGTTGGTGCTGCTGAAAGGGAAAACTTAGATTAGTTGGATTTGAGATGACATTTATAAAGACATAAACCTCTAGTGTAGCTGCAGCTTTAATTATTACTTAAGAGCAGACTCATTAAAATTCCTTAGTAAGATACTTGAACTCCTGATTATGTGAAAGAAGAAAAAGATAAATTTCAGCAATGATATTTGGTCAAACCCTCTGCAAACTCAGCTCTCCTATTACTCATTCTGGGTGGGGCTAGTGAGTTTAGTCTCAGACACCAAATGCTAAAATGCTGACCACTCTCCTGATGATAGATCTGGATGGAGAGTAGACAAAAATACTCTGTCCATTCAGAATATCTTGTTGGTATTTGCAAAAGGTTTTAACTTTTTAAAAGTTTATTATTTTCACTGAACTCTTGATCGTTACAGTTAATTTCTTTCATTGTGTATTAATTATAATAATTTTCTATGTTTTGGGGAGAAAATAAAATGACAATAGTCAAACCATTGAGCCCCATAGGGAAGGTCATGCCATCTTTGCTTGACATTTCCCCCATTCATTAAAGATTTTTTTTTGAAATCTGCTAGTTGGTTAGTCACTGAGAGAATTAAATATTACTCTACTTTTTTTCTGAGCCCTACAATAAGTGCAATAAGTTCATGCAGTTTTCCTTATATTCCCAAAGTATATATGCTGATGGCACAGATGACTGGAAATATTTAAAAGTAAAACTGTCTTATTTGTAATAGTTTAAGGTTTTGAATCATATATAGAATAATTTAATATTTCTTGTCTTGAGGAAAACATTGAAATTGGTTGAGATTTTCTGTTAATAACATAAAAAGAAAATGGTTCAGAAGTATAAAATAAGTTGATGACAATGATCAGTTACATTAAGAACAATGTTCCTTTGAAATATAGTTGATACATTAAAATATCTGATGTTTTAAAATTGAGAAATGTATATTCAAAATTGAGTAAGCTTTATCAATAAATATCTATTATATATACATTTACATCATATGCATATATAATATATATAGACATATTTTTACATGTGTATATCTATATCTATAATCTATCTAGTAACTTAATTTTAAACCAAGATCAATAGTTGCTTTAAAGCTTTGTCCATTGTTTTATATATCAGTCCTCTAATGTCTCTTATGTGTCTTGGTGGTCAATTAATTTCCTTTAGGTTATGTTTTCCTAACCGTAAAATGAAAGGTTTGTACTAAATGGTCTTAAATGTCCCATTCAGCTCTAGAGCTTGGTGATCTCTGTCATTTTCTCTTCCTCATTTTCTGCTCACCTCCATCTATATCCATCTACTATCTATCCATTCATATATATGTAATAGCTATCTATCTCTATTCATCTTTTGGAGATGATTTTTTTGAATGACTCATTCTCAAGCTATGTTGAATATTTCTTATTGTGTATCATAATGTCCATTTTTCCTTTTGTCCTTCAGGGAACTCTGTTTTGGAGTCCATTGACCAAGAATCCTTAGTAAATACTGGCTTACAATGATCATATGGTACTTGATATCTCAAAGAGCCATACAATTCACTTTTTAAAAAAATACTCTGTAACAACTAATAAGAGATGTCTATTGTTCATCAAATGGCAAAGTGTCCCAGGATGAGAAAATGAATTTGTATTTCCATAAGACAATACATTTAAAGATCTTTCTTCAATTTTTATCAGCTAAAGCTATAATTTATATTTCTAATATAATTTAATTAGTAGTTGATTGTAACAGGAATTTATTTAAAATGTTTATCACTTCTCTAAATTGATTCTTATCCATTTTTGTGACCAAGGAGTAAAAGGGCTTCACTATTTTATATCTATGAGGATGAAATGGGACAAATCCTAGTGATCACAAATGGAATATGCTTCTTAAGAAGCAGAATATTGTTTTTTTCTTTATTGTCTGTAAATGTAAAGAATATAATTTTTTCCCCCTGATGCAATTGGGGTTAAGTGACTTGGCCAGGGTCACACAGTTATGGAGTGTTAAGTGGTTTGAGATCACATTTGAACTCAGGTCTTCCTGACTTAAGAGCTGGTTCT
This sequence comes from Sarcophilus harrisii, assembly GCF_902635505.1. Taxonomy (NCBI): domain Eukaryota; kingdom Metazoa; phylum Chordata; class Mammalia; order Dasyuromorphia; family Dasyuridae; genus Sarcophilus; species Sarcophilus harrisii. The sequence goes on from NC_045430.1 coordinate 72,339,477, forward strand.
GTATCTACTGTGCCACCCAGCTGCCCCAGAATATAGATTTTAAAAGAGAAAATAACTTTTTCATGGTAGTCTGAAGATAATAATTTGGAATACTTAAACCCAGTAGTTATTGCCTTTTAATGTCCTTGGATAAGTTTTTTGGTTTTGCTGGTCTTAACAGTTATATTCTAGTGAAACTGAATCAATAAGTTTTAGTGTTGAAAGGACCTTAAAGATCATTTGAGAGCAAAAAAACAAAAACAAAAAACAAATGAATTGAGGTCCAGACAGAGTAAATGACATATCTCATAGATAGTTCAAGTGACAGATGACACAGTGGATAGAGTAGTGAGTCTGAAATCAGAAATACCTGAATTCTAATGTAACCTCAGATACTAGCTGTGTGACCCAGAGCAAGTCATTTCATCCTGTTTGCCTCAGTTTCCTCATCTGTAAAAGTAGCTGGAAAAGGAAATGGCAAATCACTTCATTATCTTTGCCAAGAAAACCCCAAAATAGAATTATAAAGAGTCTGACATGATTGAAAATGACCAAGCAATAACAACAAAAACAAATTCATAAGAATTCCAGAGGTAGAACATACTCGTAGACTCTTTCTTTCTTTCTTTTTTTTTTTTGCTGAGGTTATTGGGGTTAAGTGACTTGCCCAGGGTCCCATAGCTAGGAAGGGTTAAGTGTCTAAGGTCAAATTCGAACTCAGGTCCTCCTAACTTCAGGGCTGGTGCTCTATCCACTGCGCCACCTAGCTGCCCCTTCATGTTCTTTTTACCACATTATTCTGCCTTTTAAAAATAACCCAGATGATATAATCTTAGAATATGTCAGTGAGATATGGATAATGAATATTTGGTTAGCATTTTGTATTTGCAATGAGCTATCTAAATGCCAAATATAATAAAACCCTAAAATCTGTCTTTTGGCTGCTAAGCTCTTGGCTGGCCAGCTGTTGTGAGAACATTTCCTGCCTATAATGTCATCTTTCATAACAGAAAGAGGGGGGTGTTTGTCAGTGCTTTTGCATTGATGCTGTATGCTTTTTCCATTTCCAGATGTCTTATGGAAGAAGGTCTCCTGTAGAACTGCCATTTTTCTTCTTCTTTTTTAAATGGTATTTTATTTTTTGAAATACATGCAAAGATAGTTTTCAACATTCACTTTTGCAAAACCTTGTATTTAAAAGTTTTCTCCCTCCTTCCTGTCTTACCCAAACAGCAAGCACTGTGATATAGGTTAAATGTGTGCAGTTTTTTAAAAAGATATTTCCATATTTGTCATGCTAAGCAAAAAAAAAAATCATATCAAAAGGGAAAAATCCCACAAAAAGAGAAAAAAAATTGAGTAAGAAAACAATAACAAAAGGTGAAAATAATATGCTTTGATCCACATTCAGTCTTCATAGTTCTTTCTCTGGCTGTGGATGGCACTTTCCATTTGCTTGAATCATCTCATTGTTGAAAAGAGCCAAATCCATCACAGTTAATTATCATATAGTCTTGTTGCCGTGTACATTCTCTTGGTTCTGCTCACTTTATTTATCATCAGTTCATGTAAGTCTTTCCAGGCTTTTTGCTCATTATTTTTTATAGAACAATAATATTCCATTACATTCATATACCATAACTTATTCAGCCATTCCCCAACTGAGGAATTGCCATTCTTTTAAGTATTGAAAGTTTGAGAGAGACTAAACTGTTCTTTCTATCTCTTTCTTTGACATCATTTCCTTTACTAATTTCTTCTCATTTTGCAATTTTTTTTTCATCATATGATGCCAACTTAAATAATACAAAGGACTGAGCAAGCACAAAGAGTTTCATCCTCTTACTGCCTGTAGCATATACTGATTGTGTGTCCCTGGGCATCTAAGATAAAGTAAACAAAGTTCAGACTTTCAATGATAAAAGAATTTTCTTACCTAATGAAATCACAGACTCAGTCTCTAGCCTTCTACCTTCCCCATTTAAAAAGTAGTTCTGAGAACTCCTACATTGCAATGTAGGACTTTGGCCATCTCTCAGAAAATACTAAGTCATCAAAAAGATAGCTTTTTAAAAGAATGGTGTATGAGCTTCTATTCTCAGAAACTTTGTTCAGTAATATTTGCAAACTTGGTTCCACAATCCCCTAAGTTCTTCATCCATTGGATAAGAGAGTTAGACAATTAATGGTCTCTAGAAATGTATAATTGAGAGAAAACTCCTTGGATTAATCTTTGGATCTGATTGGGTTTCTGGTCAGCATAAGTTAAGAGCCTAAGCAACAGAGAGAGCTGGTTCAACTTCTCGGCCATACTGAGCTAGGTTCAAACAATGCAATAAAGTTTTCTAACAGGAAAGGAATTGAATAAAAAGGGACCTGAGCTAGCTGCAGAATTAAGTCACAAGATGGAGTCAGTGTGGTTCCCTCAATTCCCATAATTCTTGGGGCAACTATTGATGAGGAAGAAAATGCATTACTAAATTGCTGGGGAGCGAATAAAAACAATTTTGATTTTAGAGGTCTGAATCAAATTTCTCTGTTTTGGACAATTTGTATAAACTATTTGCAAAGTTGAAATAATGCTTGTTGAAAGGAAGTGTATTATCCTTTCAGATAATGAAATGAAGCCACTAGTGAATTATCAGGTCCACTTAACAAAAAAATCACTTAATAAAATATTTTCTTTAAAAGATCATCTTAGTTTCTAGCAGTGGCTCTACAATTTCTGAAATTGAGAATGACACATGATCTAGAGCTGGAAGTGATCTCAGAAACTTCCCTGAAAACTAACCACCCACATAAATACAAGGAGGAAAGATAATAGAATTTGTTTAGGCCACTGCATAACGGCCTCAGCAGTTATAGAGCTAGTAAATATTACATGATCCTTCAGTTATTTTTCAATAGTTACCTTTTGAATATCTGTTGGTTAATGCTCAATATTGTGCTAGGAATATAAATTGGAAAAAAGAAGAAAAAGCTTTTTCCCCTCATTAAGATTCAAGACTAATAGAAATCAAACAAGCACTTATTAAGCACCTACTACATACTAGAGACTGTTGTAGGTGTTTAAACAGCAAAATCAGATATTAAATTGTCCTTGTTCTCAAAGTGCTTTCATTCTATTGGGGGCTGGAAGGGAGAACACTATGTATATCTGTTTGTCTATAAACATGTTTATATATGTGTGTATGTGTGTGTATGCGGACAAGGACTATTTCATAAATTCCTATATATTACACACACACACACACAATTCTAGAGAGGAAGGTATGAAAACCAGGTAAAGAGATGAGATTATTTCTATTAATAAGCAATGATCTAGGTTCCCCCCTTTACTTTGATCCTCATTTCAAAACTTCAGTCTCTCAAGGATGAGCTAACTTTCTCCTTTATTTGATCCCACCCAATCTTACAGAGAATCTCTAGTCTAAAGTGAATTCTACTCAATGAAGCTTGAATGGAGATAGATCCTTTTGTTTAGATTTCCCAAGGCTAAGGATGGTCTGGATATAGAAATAGTTTATCTGTCCAAAAATGATATGATGGCACTCTCAGTCTTTAATTGTTAACCCATGAAGGTTGAGAGTTGATTGTCATCTGCTTGAACATCTCAAGAAGTCTCCTTGCTTTCTCTTTGATTAGTGAGAGAATGAGAAACCCTTTTTGTCAATCACGTGCTGATTGGGATTCATAAAATTGATTATAACTTACCCAAAACTTTGCCTCTTAAAATTATTTTCTATATCATTGAGAAGAGGCTATTATATTTGTCAATTTTAAAAAAATCATTGAAGTCCCAGTCTGAGGAAGCCCTGGGTAACCAAGAAAAACTGAATCATCAGCCACAGAGCTCTTGTCCAGGACACCAAGATTTGGCAGTTCTCTGTCTAGATTCACCAAGAGAAGAGAAAAGTAAGTATTAGAATCCAGGAAATGGAATTCAGTACTAAACAGCGCTTGACTACTTCACTCCAGGAATAAAAAGTCCTGGCACATAGTCTCATAGTATCATTACTACCTTTCCCTAAATCCTAATGTTTACTTCTTTCTTTCCCCCTTCCCACCTTATTTATTAATACAAATGACAAAAGTAGACTTTCCACAGTTTATTTATAAGAAAAAAATGTTTTCTATAAGAAAAGAGAATATATAAATTCAGAAATACATATGATTAATGTAATTTTTAAAATGTCAAGGGAAATTTTTTTTGCCAGACAGTTCTATTTGGGTACAGATACCTGGGCCCAGCTTGATTCACCATGATTTCTGTGGATCATAATAGGCAATTAGCCAAATAGTATTTATTAAGGATTTTTTTTATATGTCAGACATTATTCTAAGTACTGGGATATATAGAAAGGCAAAAAACAGAAGTGAACACTCAAGTCTTCATGAGACTCAGAGAAGAATTGGCTTATTCCACCTAACACGCTCTGTCCATATTCAGTGATTTGGTGATATGTTCATCAAGGCTCCCTGACTGTTGCTCATTATTTCATTTTCCTATTCCAGGCTCACTTCCAACCAAGAATTCTCTTCATGGTAAGATGTTTCACTTTCTTCTCTATGCAATTATTTAACTAACTTTTCCCCATAATTTAGGAAGAAACAAGAAGGCATAAGACCGATAGATGCCAGAAGGTTCCATCCTCTCAGCAATAATTTAAGGAATTTAGGGATTTTAGGGGAAGCTGAATGGCTCAGTGGATAAAGTACTGGAAATAGAGTCAAGAAGATTCCTTGCTCAGTTCAAATTTTGCTTCAGATACTTACCAGCTATATGAGTCTGGGGTAGTGAGTGACTTTGCCCTGTTTGTTCTCATTTCCTCATCTACAAAATAAGGTGGAGAAAGAAATAGCAAACTACACTAATATCTTTGCCAAGAAAACCCCAAAGGGGAATCACAAAGAGTTGGACTCAACTGAAAATACTGAACATCAGCAATAACAGGGTATTCTAAGAGGCACAGTATATTTCAAGCATGAGATAGCCTATGCATGGAATTGAGAGATGGTATTCTGAGTATGGAGAACAGCTGAGATGCTAATTTGGCTGGTAGAAAGATTGAATGAAGAAGAGGCATAAGAGATATCCAGAAAGATAGATGGAAATCATATTGTGAAGGGATGAAGGTCTTTGATACTAGAATCTTTATGTTATTCTAGATATACTGGGAAATCACTGAAAATTTTTTTGAAGTGAATGACATCGTCAGATCTCTTTCCTAGGATTATTAATGTGACAGCTATATAGTGGATAAGTTGGAGAGTGGAGAAATTGGAAGCAAGGAAACCAGTTAGATTATTCCAGCTGGTAGAAAGAGGCAATGATTGAAGTGAAGTATGAAAGTGGTTATGTGGAGAATTGATTGAAGAGATGTTGGGGAGGTAGAATCAACCAATATTGACAACTTTTATATATAGTTTCATTTAGGTTTCTTAGATAGAAATCTATCTTTTAAAAGTCAGAGTTATGCAAATATAACAAGAACTGGAATTTTTGAAATGCTTTTCATGTATTATTTCGTTTAAACCTTCTAATATTCCTGGAGGCAGGTGATTTTTTATATGTATTTTACAAATAGAGAAATAGACTGAAAGAGAGGTTAAGTGACTTCCTTAGGATAACCTGCTAATAAGTGTCTGTCACAAGATTCAAACTTATCTTTCTAGCTTCAAATCCCACCCCAAATTCCCACTATACCACATCACTGGCCTGAATTATTATCATGGTTTTTATCAATGATTCTGTGACAAAATAATGATTCACATACATGACTCTGCTTTACTTTAGTGGATCATATTTTAATATGACTGGACAGATGTCCCATAATAGTACAATATATTTTAAAGTAAGCTTTACATAGTAGTTTGACAGTGAAGTGTTGCAGTGAATAGAGCACTAGATCTGGAGTTAGGAAGACTCATCTTCTTGAGTTCAAATCTAGCCCCAGATACTTAGCTGTATGACCTCGGGTAAATAGCTGTTTGCCTGAGTTTTCTCATCTATAAAATTCTATGGACAAGGAAATAGAGAAGTAGTCTGGCGTCTTTGCCAAGAAAACTTCAACTGGGGTCATGAAGAGTCAATACCATTGAAATAACTGAATAATAACAATAACAAATATTGTAGCTTACTTTTGGGGGGGAGTTAAAATGTGCAGTTCTTTTAAACATTTCCATATTTGTCATGTTAGTACAAGAAAAATCTGACCAAAAGGTAAAAAAACACGAGAAAGAAAAAACAAACAAAAAGGTGAAAATACTATGTTCTGATCCACATTCAATCTCCACAGTCCTCTCTCTGGATGTGGATGGCTCTCTCCATCACAAGTCTATTGGAAATCCCTTGAATCACCACATTGCTATCACAGTTGATCATCTCATAATCTCACTGTTCTTTGTACAATGTTCTCTTGGTTCTACTTATTTCACTTAGCATCAGTTCATGTAAGTCTCTCCAGGCCTTTCTGCAATCATCCTGGTTATCATTTCTTATAGAACAATAATATTTCATTACATTCATATGCTACAACTTATTCAGTCATTCTCCAACAAATGGGCATTCACTCAATTTCCAGTTCCTTGCCATTACAAAAAAGGCTGCTATAAACATTTTTGCACATGTGGGTCCTTTTCCCTTTATTATAATCTCAGGCAACTAGGTAGTGCAGTGGTTAGGGTACCAACCCTGAATTCAGAAGGACCTGAGTTCAAATGTGGCCTCAGACACTTGACACTTCCTATCTGTGTGACCCTGGGCAAGTCACTTAAACCCAATTGCCCCAGTTTAAAAAAAAAGCCTCTTTGGCATATAGACTCAGTAGAGAATAGATCAAAAGATATGCAGTTTTATAACCCTTTGGGTATAGTTCCAAATTGCTCTCCAGAATGGTTGGATCAGTTCATAACTCCACCAACAATGTGTTAGTGCCCCAGTTTTTCACCACCCCCTCCAACATTTATCATTATCTTTTCTGTCATCTTAGCCAGTCTGAGAAGTAATACCTCAGATTTGTCTTAATTTGCATTTCTTTAATCAATAGTGATTTAGAACATTTTTGCATAACACATAATAGCTTACTTTAAAATAATGTCATCCATCCCCCTCACCTATCCACTATCCCCAAATATTGGTTTTAAAGACAAGGTGATTTATATCAACAGAGAAGAAAGTTCAATATTCTAGCAATGGGGATGTTGTGTCAGTGATGAAAAAGAAAAACAAAAACCTAAGTCTAAAATTGAATTTTTAGCTTACCACCATCACTGTGCTTAGAATATTTTTAATCAGTTCTAAAAAAGTGTGAGACATACTTCTTCAACAGAAGGTTGGGGTGATATTAGCTAGTAATGTCTCCAGGAATTATCCAAGAATATGTTAGCCAACTTTGGAGGGTCTTGTGAAGCTCTTCATAGAATTGATCTATTTCTGTCACTGCAGTGGGTGTTAGTGTATAAATTGCAGTGATTTTATGGTGTCCTATTTGTTTGCCCTCATTATGAGTACCAGAAAGCAGAGGAACCCTGTGAAATGATGTTTCCATAGCAAAGTGGAAAGAAAACATAATGTGGAGTTGGGAGAACTAGGTTTAAATTCAGAAAAAAAAATAAAAACAAACTTAGTAGCTTCATGACTGTGAACTTTGTAGTGGGTGACATAATAGTTGTGGTGATTTCATAGTGCCCTATTTGTTTGACCTCCTTTTAAGCACTACAAGGGAAGGAACTAAGTGTCCAATGAAGTATTGTAATGTTGGAGTGCCACTGAGTCTCAATTTCTTTATCTGTTAATATCTTCTGCACCCTACCTAATATATACCACAAATTTTATATCCGTAGAAATGGGATCTCTGAGTCAAAGGGTAAAGACTTAGTATAAAGGCTCTTAACTTGGAGTTCACAAATACTTGGATGGGAGAAAAAAAATCTATCTTCATTTTCACTAATCTCTAAATGATAATTAGCATTTCTTGCAATAATTTAAAAACATTATTCCGAAAAGGAGTCCTTATGCTTCATGAGGCTGCCAAAATGATCTGTGAAATAAAAAAAAAAGGTTAGGAACCCTTGCCTTAGTGACATATGGTTAAATATATTTGACTATGAAAGGAGGTTGGCTGATCGTACATTGAAAATGAGACAGCAAAGATCTGTATGCTAGGCTGATGTCACAGGATGTTAGAAGAACCAGAAGAAGGTTTTCTTCATATTCCTAGGCACAAAAGTATATTGATAAGAATCAGTCAATATTTTTTAGATAACTGAAGGAAAAGCTCAATTTCAAATAGAAATTAAATGGAAAATATAGGGGTTTTTTTCCTATCCAAATAACCATGGGCACCAGGTTATGAGCTCTTATTCTAAGGCTTTTTCCACCTATACTTTTTAACCCAGATCTCACTTACATCATTTGAGACAAACAGACAATGTGATTTCAATAGGAGATTGGTCAGTTATCTGTTAGTCCAGTAGAGCCTCTTAATACATAGCAACATAGTCCAGAAAATTAAATTCTAATGTTGACCATGTCTTAAAATATCTCTATCTACATTTAAAGTTTATAATCTTCTTGTATTAACCTCATTCTTTTGAACCAGTAATTTCTTATTACATTGATCAGTTCTGAAATCTTTCAAAACTATTTTTCTCTAAAACCTTAACATTGTATAAATTATTCTGCTTGTTTCACTCTGTATCAGTTCAAAAAGATTTTCCCATTTTCCTCTGAAGTTGTCTTTTTAGTGATTTCTAATGCCACAATAATATTCCATTACATTCATATACCACAATTTATTTAGCCATTTCCCAGTAGGAGAATACCTCTTTAGTTTCCAATTTTTGACTAACATAATAAAAAATAAAATAAAATCTTATGTCTTAACCCTCATGCTGAAGTAAGTTCAATAGCTTTAAAATAAGAAGTAGATTTACAATGGGGAACAACATCTCATTAAGTGAAGTTAACATTTTATTCATCACATAAAATTACATCCATTAAACTGCCAGAGATGTTCCTTAAAGTATTATGTTGACAACTTCTGAACATAAAATTATTTCAGGAGGAAAGTATGTAGGAATCACTGAACTTAAGTTGGAAGGAACCTTCAAAGTTGTCAAAGCCAATCTCATACTTTCCAGATAAGAAAACTCCAGATGACAGAAGTTGTTACTTGTGCAAGGTCACAGAGGTAAGGGAGTAAGCAACACAAAGAAAGAAGCTAAAAAATGACCATACCTTGTCATATGAAAAATTGACTGGGTCAGAAATTTCTGTGGGACTATAGGATTTGGGGTTAGAAGGGATCCTAGAGAGATCATTTCCTACAGCCACTCTCATTTTATGCATGGGGAAAAGGAGGATCAAAATGACTTACTGAATGTATCAGAAGGTACAATCGGCTGAGTCAGGATTTGAATGTCTCTTTTGTTTGTTTTGTTATTTAGTGTTGTAAACTAGATTAACTTTGAAATTTTAATTTCAATGTTACTGGGAAGAGGAACATTAGACAATCATAAAGGGGAAAAATTGAGGTTATATGTCATTAATATTCCGGATCTTCTTCCCTTAGTCTAGCCAGGCTTCTTCAGAATGGAATATGTGTGTATGTGTTTATGTGTGTGCATATATAAATATATATATATATATATATATTTATATATACACACACATATATCCACATACACATATATATATATATACACATACACTCACATACATTTACAAACACACACATTTATAGACACACATACTATCTTTCTATCTGTCTAAAATTGCTTATCAGCTTAGGAATGAGAGAGAAAAAAGGAGGAAAGAATTGAGAATGCAAAATTTTATTTAAAAAATAATGTTAAAAATGTTTTTTCTGACCCCAGCTTTTGGGATAAGGATTCACTATTTGACAAAAACTGCTGGGAAAATTGGAAACTAGTATGTAAGAAATTAGGGCTTGACCCACACCTAATACCACATACCACGATAAAAACCTAAATGGATGCATGATTTAGACATAAAGAGTGATATTATAAGCAAATTAGAAGAACATAGGATAGCTTATCACTCATATCTGTGGAGAAGAAAGGAATTTGTGGCCAAAGAATAACTGGAATACATCATTGAACACAAAATAGATCATTTTGATTATATTAAGTTAAAAAGGTTTTGTAAGGGACAGCTAGGTACCACAGTGACAAGCACTTTATCAAGAACTCCACTGACTTGCTGATGAATCCAGGGAAGATTTTATTTTATCTTCTTGCAACAAGAGCACCAGCCCTGAAGTCAGGAGGGCCTGAGTTCAAATGTGACCTCAGACACTTAATACTTCCTAGCTGTGTGACCCTGGGCAAGTCACTTAACCCCAATTGCCTCAGCAAAAAAAAAAAAAAAAAAAAAAAAAAGTACAAACAAATCTAATGCAGACAAGATCAGAAGGGAAGCAATAAATTGGGAGACCATTTTTACATTCAAGGGTTCCGATAAAGACCTCAATTCTAAAATATATAGAGAATTGATTCAAATTTATAAGATTTCAAGCCATTCTCCAATTGATAAATGGTCAAAAGATATGAACAGACAATTTTCAGATGAAGAAATTGAAACTATTTCTAATCATATGAGAAGGTGCTCTAAATTACTCTTGATCAGAGAAATGCAAATTACAACAACTCTGAGATACCACTAGACACCTGTCAGATTGGCTAAAATGACAGGAAAAGATCATGACAAATGTTGGAGGGGATGTGGGAAAACTGGGACACTGATACATTGTTGGTGGAGTTGTGAACGGATCCAACCATTCTGGAAAGCAATTTGGAACTCTGCTCAAAAAGCTATCAAACTGTGCATACACTTTGACCCAGCAGTGTTTCCACTGGGTTTCTATCCCAAAGAGATTTTAAAGGAGGAAAAGGAACCCACATGTGGAAAAGTGTTTGTGGCAGCCCTGTTTGTGATGGCCAGAAACTGGAAACTGAGTGAATGCCCATCAATTGGAGAATGGCAGAATAAATTGTGATATATGAATGTTATGGAATATTACTGTTCTGTAAGAAATGACCAGCAGGATGATTTCAGAAAGGCCTGGAGAGACTAACATGAACTGATGCTGAGTGAAATGAGCAGAACCAGAAGATCAGCATATATGGACAACAATATTATACGATGAACAATTCTGATGAATGTGATTCTTTCCAACAATGAGATGATTGATGCCAGTTTCAATGATCTTGTGATGAAGAGAGAGGTCTGTAGGAACTTAATGTGGATCACAACATAGTATTTTCACTCTTTTTGTTGCTGTTCACTTGCATTTTGTTTTCTTACTCATTTACTTTCTTTTTGTGTGCAGCAAGAGAATTGTATAAATATGTTGTTTATATATATTGGATTAAACATATATTTTAATATGTTTAACATATATTGGATTGCTTGTCATCTGAGGAGGGGGTGGGGGGAAGAAGGAGAAAATCTGAAACACAAAGCTATGCAAGGGTTAATGTTGTCAATGTATCCTTGCATATATTTTGAAAATAAAAAGCTTTAAAATTTAAAAAATACAATAAAAATTTTAAAAATGGTCTTTCCTTATAATTGGAAAAAGAAAAAAGAAAAATTAAAAAAAAAAGAAATGGGATGATAGAAAATTCAAGTGTTCACCTTTTTTTCATTAATGACAAAAAGAAACTTCCTAATGTTCAGGTTATTATTTCTTCATAATAAGAATGATCCTCCTTGCAAGCTACTTCAAATAAAGTATTTTAAGGATTAATGAAACCCTTCTGGTTTACTTTGGTCAATCTTCAGAAGTCCTTTATTGTTTTGGGTTCAATCAACTAATGGAGATTATCCTCTAATTACATACTGAAGAGTCTTTCTAGCCTTCTGGGTTTGGGCTATTTGTAGGCTTAAGGGACAGAAGCTATAAGCATAAACTCTGTCCAAGAGTAGAAGATTAAGCCACTTTAAATACTCATATGTAAATTAAATGACTTTTTCTGGTCATGGATTAAGCTGTATTACATGGATTTGAGGCTTCAAGGATCACATTTGCTTGCTATAAAACCTGTTGACTACACCCAGTGAATTTCTCATTGAATAGGGAGGCAGAAGCCATACATAAGGATTATGTTGACTGGTTACTTATTCGAGTTTTCTTTTCTCCCTAGCCTCCCCCAGAGTATTCCCATTCTACCTGAGGGACTGTTAATTAGAAAGCCACCTACACTGTTTCATGGATTGACTGTGCAGTGAATAACTATTATTTTTGTACTTGGGAATCCAAACTTGTACATTCTGGGGAGATTCTCAGGCTCCATTTCCTATAGCTTCTTGTATAGCATAGCTGCCAAATACCTGTAAAATGAAGTTCTATTTTTCAGATTCTTCTTGTGGAAAAGTAAAATCTAGCTATGAAAAAGATAGATGAAGAATTTAATAAGCACTTACTGCATGCTAAGTATTGAGAATAAAAGTAAAAGTACACAAAGCAATCTGACAGTCTATCGGAGCTAGAAAATAGGGATATGGTGGATCAAAATTGTAAGAGACTGTTATGCCACAGTTCTTTCTAACTGTTCTGACTTGGTTTCCCCTGAATTAGTTTCCTTTGTCTCAGTTTCCTTAGTTGTTCTGTTAAGTCCCCTTAGTCGTAAAAACCCACTCTAGTCCATTAAGACTGGGGACCGTTTACTCTAAGGTTATATATTGCTAGCAAGATAAACAAGAGAGCAGAACTCTTGACCCTCCCTTGTCCTCAAGAATTTACAATATCCCTCTAAAATATTCCAAGATACCTCACTGACATCTTTATCTCTGGGTATTCAGACATCCTGTCTCTGGGCTTTTAGGAGTTATGGTCTCCCCCGAACCTGACAGAAGCCTTCCCGCCTTTTTTATCTTCTTTGTCTAAAGAATATTTAAGGTCCTGAGATACACCCATTCTTTGCTGCTTCATTCTTTGAGATGTCAACCCTGGGACCAACATGGATTCCTTGGTCCCAGTATATCTTTATCTTTATCTGACTGGATAATTTGAGACCAGAGTCCTGTCCAGTCAATTATACTCTCCAATTAATAAACTATTGAAAACTCTCTAATCTCTCTCCTGCCTCAGTTTCTCTGGCATTACAAGAGAAGCACTTTATCAAGAACTCCACTGACTTGCTGATGAATCCAGGGAAGATTTTATTTTATCTTCTTGCAACAATGGGTTTCCAAATAGTAGACACATCCTTGAAACCCAAAACCACAGTCTTTTATTCACTATTCCAAAATCCAAGTCTCTCTTCTGTTTCTCCCATTGGCCAAGTACTACAGAGATTACAGCCTATCTGAAGTGCCTAATTCTGCTATGTGAGCATAAATTCCCACTCCCATTACAACTACCATTGCTGTTTACCTTATTTGCTCCTAGTTCCCAGTGAGTGACTACATTGACAGTCCCTCTATAAATTTGACTTGCTTTGTTTCAGTTTCATTTCTTTAATTTAAGTTTCATTTCTCTAATATTTAACATAACTCTGTGGAAACTAAAACTTCATCTAACTCTCCCAAGACGGAACAGTATCAGACCATGGAATTGTCCAGATTGTTGCTGAGTCAAGAGAGGCTTTTCTGGATCAGAAATTCTTATTGGATTATAGGATTTAGGGTTAGAAGAGGCTCTGGAGAATCATCTATTACAGCCCCCCTCATTTTATGGATGGGGAAAGGGAGGAGCAAAGTAATTGCTGAATGTATCAGAAAGTAATATCAGCTGAGGCAGGATCTTTGCCTAAAGATTCTGATTGTGGGTCCTCTTTGAGAATGAAGAACAAACATTAACCACAACAGCAAAAATAGGGGTCCTAAATAAGAAGTCACAATCCCAGAGAGTAGGACCTCAGGGTTCTCCATCATGGAAAGGTTATTGGCAAAGTGGAGGAAGAGAAAAAAGAAATTGGAGAGTGAGTCTAGAGGAGAAAGTGAATGAAAGAAAATGAATGAGAGTACTTTTTAATTGCTTACTGCATGCTATGCATTGGGAATACAAATACAAAAATCACCTCCAGTCCATTTTCTAGGAGTTTAAATTCTTAATGTGGGAGGAGATGAAGGGAATAAGCATTTATTAAGCATATATATGTGTTAGATACTGGGTTAAGTGCTTGACAAATAATTCATTTGATCCTCACAACTTAGTGAAGTGGATACTGTCATCTCCATTTTATTATTTCTAGTCGCTCTCCCTTCTCCCACCCCAACATAAGTTTTAAAGAGTCAGGGACTACTTTTTAGTTTTTGTCTTTGTATTTTCAATACCTAGCTTAAGATCTTGCCCCAAAATTGAAATAAAAAAATTGAAATAGTTGAGAATAGAATCCTTATAGAAATTTTCGCCCCAAAGAATTATTTCTAGTGAGTGATCATTGCAGCTGACCTAACATTTATTTATTTAGCAGGATAGTTAGTGTTAAGTAACTTGCCCAAGATCACACAGCTAGTGAGTGTTTGTTAAGTATCTGAGACCAGATTTAAACCCAGGCCATCCTGATGCTATATCCATTATGCCATCTAGTTCCCCCAAATTTTACTTTATTTTTTCTTGTTGATCTAATATTTAGCAAGATAAGTGATTTGTTGATTTTGAAGGCTAAGTTAATAAAAATGTTTAAGTCTTCGAAGCCAAGGGATGAATCTTTCTGTTCATAGCAGGTCACTGCTTTTTTTAAAATTGTCCTTTTTCACTACGGTTTGACAATTCAATTCAATAAACAGTTAATAAATACTTTTTATATTACAGTCCAGGATGTAAATTACAAATTTATACACAACATCCATCTTCCTCCCAAAGAATTTTTTGACCTAAGAAAAGTTCATACCAATAAAGTAAAAGAAATTTTATCTACTAGAGAAAATTGCTTACCGGTAGGTACAATGTACATTTTTCATAGTAGGTATGGGGTAATCGTGTCTGTCATATTCAACTTCTTTTAGCGTGCAGGAGATTAAAAGTAAACAGTTTGCATTATATTGTGTTTTAAAGTAATGAAAACAGATGAAGGAAATCTTCAAGAGTGAGCTGAACACTAGTAGCTTTTAGGTGTAAGCAGAGGTTTTCTTTAGAAAACAGGTTTTTAAAAGTCTAAAATAAAATATATAGAATAACAAAGGAAACCAATTATATTATATATGCTATTTTTATGAATATGATATATTTTATTAATATTATATTATACATTCCCAAATATATAACTAACAATTATAACGAAAGTTATAAACATGTATATAGACATAAATACACATATACATAAATATATAAAAGAACCTTATTTAGAGTGTACTTATGGTCTATAGTTTTAAGTGTCCAGGAAGTTGGTTATATAGATGTACACACATACATTAAAACTAAGTTCACAGAACACATACATATCTTCTCTTTTTTGTTTTTTAAATAATATTTTATTTTTCTAAATACATGCAAAAATAGTTTTCAACATTCACCTTTGCAAAAATCTTTACAAATTCCCTCTCTCCCCAAGACAGCAAGCAATTTGATATAGGCTAAACCCATATATCTTCTCTATTCATCATCTCTCTTTCTCCTCTCTAACCTCTCTGTTTGTTTGTCTCCAACTCTGTGTCTCTGTCTTTCTGTGTTTCTCTGTCTCTCTCTCTTTCTCCATCTCTCTCTCTCTCTCTCTCTCTCTCTCTCTCTCTCTCTCTCTTTCTCTTTCTCTGTCTCTTTTTCTCTCTCCCCTCTCTTCTTTCTTTCACTCCCTCTTTCCCTCCTACTCCTGGAACAAACCTCAACATGGTCTTTTCTCAAGCACTTCTGCTACAACACTCAAGGAACAAGTTTGTCAGCACTAAACCTGCCACCAAATCCCGTGTCTTGGGTTATTCAGTTCCTTCCTTTTGTTGTGGGGGAGGGAAGACTTTCACTACTTGACCTTGTCCAAACTTGTCAACAGTTGCTAAGTGATGTTAATGCAGACAAATGTAACAATCATGAGTCATACTCCCAGACTCCAAACAAAGGAATGAAATTTTCAGTGTGTTGCTTCCCAGACTCTGCTTTTATAGAACAAAATCATAGAAATGAAGAGTAGGACTGTCCTTAGAGATCACTTTGGCCAGTCCCAATCACCTCCTACAGAAGAGAAAACTGAGACGGGGTTTAGATAACTAGTTATTGTCCAAATTCTGACTTGATTTCGGATCTCTCGAATAGCTCTTTTCAAGCTTAAATACAATATTTTAATGATCTCTTGATTATTATTTTTTTTAACATGAAGAAAGGCTTGAAAAAAAATCCTGAATACTGTTGAGGTTAATTATATGAATTAATCATTACTCTCAAGCTGGAGAGAATTTCAGAGTTAGATCTCCTTCAACTCCTTCATTTTATAGTGGAAGAAACTGAGACGGGGAAGTTAGGTGATTTAAGAGGTGGAATATGTGCCAAGGGTTTTTGACTCCAGGGCAGCATTCATTCTAGATACTGTAACAAGTTGCTTTCTTGTAGCAGATATTATTACAACATGGAAACTGGACTGTAATATTGCTATATGTTTAAAGTCTCTGTTACTCTCAACTTGTGAGAGACTCAACAGCGAAAGACTGTCATATGGGAGGTCTACTTGTCCCTTTATTATTCATAGCATAGTAGATTTAGAACTAGAAGGGAATATGGAAACTGTACAATCTAATCCTTGTATACAAATTGGTTAATTGATACACAGAGAGATTGATTTGCTCAATATTGTGCAGGGATAAATGATGAGAGTTGAGGCTTGAACCCTCACCATTTGATTCTAGATCTAGGGCTCTTTCTCTTAGGTGATGTCATTGGTCCCCTTCTAGAGCAAAGGATGAACAGCAACATTTAAAGACTTCAGCATCAACAGTGTTCCATTTATATTTTGATTGTATATTCCCCAATTGTCATATGACACACGTCTTTCCATAACTCATAAGAATTAGGAGGAAAACATATGCCATATGATTAGTAATGGGATATGAGATTCTTGCCCAAGACTATATATCTCTTAGCATTAGTTTCCCCATTTATAAAATGAAGTTCATAATCCACTTAATAGGGTTATAGCAAACAGATAATAGATAAAAAACCATCATTGAACCATAAAATACTTTTTTTTATCATTATCATAATTTACGTATTGCCATCTTATCAGCATGGAGGGGATATGAACCTATGTCTCTTTGGAAATTTTCATGACATAGCACTTGGACTTAGATTCCATATCTAATTGTCTTGTCTATTGCTTAAAATGCTCCCGTTTTTCTTGGGGAGTGGCTCAGTAATTTGTAACAGGAAGAGCACTCTAGGATTCAACATATCTTCTGTAGATTATCTTTGTTGTTTGATCTGGGTGAGCTCCAGATATGATTTTTTTATTTGAAAATAAAGGGCTTCATACTGAACTCCATTTTTCCCCCCAGTGGTTTTCTAAGACTTTGATTTAGAATGTAATCTAACACACAATTGAAATAAATAATGGGAACAGAAAGTGTAAGTTAAATTGAAAGTACTTGTATGGATTAACCTGTTTGGAGTATAGCCCTAATGAAATCAAGGTCATAGCTCAGAGTTATATTATAGACATGTTAGCTTCACATTAAAAAACATTGTGTCTGTGGCGGGGTAAGAGGTGAAAAATTGGAACAAGAGGTTTGGCAATTGTTAATGCTGTAAAGTTACCCATGCATATATCCTGTAAATAAAAGGCTATTAAATAAAAAAAAATAAAGTAAGACAGGAGCAGAATAAAAAAAAAAAAAAACATTGTGTCCTCTAAAAAAGACACACACCTACACAAGACAGAAGGCATATCTTTGGCCATTTGTTTCCATTTCCTCCCCTTTTTACCTCAGATTATTTTTATGTTTTTAGACATGCCTAGATGGCTCCCCTCAAATCCATAGAATAATTGTGAAACCATCACTTGGGGAAAAGTCAGAAGTCTTATTAATTTAAAAAGTATAATTAACTTTCTACTATATCTTGCAGTATACAAATGTGTATATTTGTGGCTCCATTGTGTCTACCTCTCCCTCCCTCCCTTCCTTCCTTTCTACCTTCCTTTTTTCCTTCCTTCTGTTCCTTCCTCTGTTCACATTGAGTATCATTTCCTTACCTACAGATGCTCTTAAAAGCATTTATTTTTTCCTATTTTGTAACTCTGAACTCTTTCAAAATATGTTGGAATTTACTGGCTAGATTTCTCTCTTAAGGACCAAGCCTTAAATCAAAACCAATCTGATTCTCATTGACCAATCCATCTAGGCTAAACCCCATTTGGTCATTGTTTGAATCTTGATTGATTCAGATTGAATGTAAATAGCAATCATTTTTGCTTTGCCCTGAAACCCTGAGAGTCTTCCCCTCCTAGATTTATTTTTTTTTTGGACTAGATAAAAAAGGAGATTCTTTGCCTCAATTTTTTCCTAGCCTAAATTACTCAATGGGTGCTGCCTTAGTCATACTAAGATCTGTTGAAGAAGATAGCTTAAAAATGCCAAAGGGCCATCTCCACTTGTCCTGAGCTATACCTGGCCACCAGACCCAGATAGCTCTGGAGGGAAAAGTGAGGCAGGTGACCTTGAACAGTACTCCCTCACTTAAATCCAATTCATTTGCATATCATAGCAACATCTCCCTGATGTCCTGGTCCTCTTTGAGAAGGAAGGACAAGCTAAATAAGTGTTAACTATAATAATAATAATGGCTTTATTATTGCTATTATTAAGATTCCTAATATAAGAGCACTTTCATTTTAACTACTTATCCTCTTTGTTCGCCATGTTTATATTTTCGTTATTTAAGGCTGGCTTAACATTTATGTTGATGATATTCTGCCAAAATGGAACTATTTAGTTTAGGAACAGTGAGAAAGGGAAGCAAGTGTGATTTTCCTAACACTGCCCCTTCTCCCCTAAGATGGCAGCTTGTTCTTGATTTACCCTTCTCTGAAATGTATGAAAAACCCTGAGTGACAGTTTCTGGATAATTAATAACCACTTTATTAATTAGGAGGCTGAACATTTTAGATAACCCTTGAATTTCCTTAACAATAAACATTCAATAAGGTTTTGCAAGGATAAATATTGAAAATTATCTATGTATATGTTTTCTATATAAAAAACTTGAATAAAAAGCAAAAATAAAAAACAAACAAAAATAATATAGGGTTCATTTTCGATTGTCAAGGGAATTCAAGGTTTATTTAAAACTTTTCGGATTTTCATTGTGTGTTTTTGGTTATCACTGACCATTGATTGGTTGATTATTAGCTAGCCTAATTAATAAGAGGTGGCTTAAATGTCTTCAGCTTCTCTTGCTGATAACCTGGCTTGATCAGAAGACTCAACCACTTCTAACAATCTAGACAGAGTAATCTATTTCTATTTATACCACTGAATTTGGTTTTCTCCTTCTTGAACTGGGTCACTCTAAATGCTATAGAAGCAATACTAGTACAGGGGCTTCTTCCTCCAGGTTAACTACTCACCCAGACTAGATTTTGTTTATACTCTACATAGAAGTTAGATCTTCTAGTTGGGGAGGCCCCATCCAAGATTGAAAAGCTTGTTCTTTGAGGACTGGAAGCAATCTCATCAATTGGTCATGTCCTCTAGAAACTGGTTTTTACAAGAGTTGGACCTTAATGATTAAATTGAAAAGAAATTCTGAATCCCAATTTAATTTAGTTATTAATATAGTAGTATAATAATTTCTCTCATCCCAGACCCCTCAGGCTTTTTAAAAATCTGTTCTGACTACTGTCTCTTGTAGATTCTTCCTATTATTTCTCTATTTAGAATTCTCATCTTCCCTGACTTCCATTAGGTTTTATAGTAGATAGAACTCAAAGACCTATGTTCAAATATAATTGGAGACATCAATTAATATTAATCTGTCTACTCTTATATCCCCCGATAATATCTTGGCAATCAGAGAAGCCTATAACTTAAATAAATTTCTGCAATGATGCAGTATTAAATTTGTCTTTGTTCAATAGGATTTTCAATTGTGATTTTAAAATTATGGGTGGTATTACTATAAGAATTTAGGAGGCAAATAAAGAATGTTAGACTAGATGATCTCTAAGATTCCTTTCACCCTTAAATCCAGAGATCCTAAGTGCCTTCCATAGAAGCTACTTTCAAGTCAAAAAGAACTGGATTCAAGTCTGCTGCCTCTGAAACAGATAGTGTTTGTGATATTAAGCTAGTCCACTCACCTTAATATTGAGTCTTCCCTTAATAGTGAGTTTTCTCACTTGTGACTTTTCTGCACCAATGAAATGAAAGGTTCAATCTCTTTCCTTATTGTCACATATATTATGCTCTTTTATGTCCTATAATTTCTTTGGGATGGCAAAAAAATAGATATATAATCTGCATCTTGCAGTTCAAAAAATTAAGGTACAGGTAGATTTGATTTGTTCAAAGTCATAACCCTAGTGACAGAGCTGGTCTCCTGTTTGGTCTCCTGACTTTCTAGTCCTCTTCTAAACTCTGCTTTCCCCTTTATGATTTAATATTTGAAGAAAATACTTGTCCTGTTTTAGCTTATCAAGTTTATTTTTAGATACTGTGATTTCAGCAAGTAATATATTATATAGAAAAGTTTCAGTATCTTAAATCAGAAGCGTTCGGGTTGACTCTCAACTTAGTGGTATCAGAGGATTTCTCCAATAGATTTATTCTTTATATTTTCTTTCAAATGTTCTTGATTTCTTGCTTCCTTTTCCCCTTTCTGTCTTTTGTCCCTCAAATATGAGTCTAAAGGGAATTAGTACAAAATATCCCATTTTCCTCTGATAGCAATATTTATGTCCCAAGCTGTTCATTTCAGCCTTGTTAAATTTTTCTCTTTTAGTCCCTGTCATAATTTGTAAAGTGGGTATAATATTGCTTTCATTACCTATCTTACATAGTTTTGAAAATGTGCTTTATAAATTGTAAACGAATTCATAAGTACACACTCAGTTTTAGAGTTCTGATTAAGTCTTGCTTAAGTAGTTAAGAGGGAAGACATAGTTAAATAACTTTTATTTATTCTGCTGGCTTGTTTATATATTCTGTCAATCAAATCAATCAACAAACATTGACTAAGTGTTTACTACATGCCCCTAACTAAAATTTGTAATTTTTTAAAATCCAGGAATTTGCAATCATACATGTCTCAAATTTTATTTTCTATTAGAAATTTCTAATGTTGAAAGCATTCAAAATAAATTTCTCTTTTAATGCTGGGTAAGTCATAAGGGTTTGGGTTTTGGTGTTATTTAAATACACATACTTTACCTCATAGAACTCTTAACTTATCAGTATTTGAATTTATGTTTTTAAATCTAATTTGCAATTTATGTTGTTTTGAGATGAAAAATTTCAAAGTATCTTAGGCTGTCCTTAGTAGATTTCTTTTTTGTATTCTGTTTCAAATATTCATGATTTCTGCTTTCTCTTTCCCTTTCTGTCTCTTACCCCTCATATATGAGTCTGTATGAAATTATTATCAAATTCTGCACTTTCCTCTTATAGGAATATTTATGCCCTGGGATGCTTGCTGCAGCTGTTAAGCCCTAGAATCATTCAGTCTGTACCACAAGCACAAATTCTTTCTGCAGCATTCCTAGAAAACAAGCAATCTGCTTTCATTGAGGACTTCCAGTAACAAGGAATTTGCTGCTACCATTTTTGGACAGGCTATTTGTGAGAGATGAGGAAATTCACACTGTTACTGAACTAAAATTCTTTGTAAATTTTTCACCATATCTCAAGGAATTTAATTCTATTACTAATTCTAGAATCAATTTAATCCCTCTTTGCCCCTAACAAATCTTCAAATAACTTATAAAATAAACTATAATAAATGACATGGATTGAGTTACCTAAAGTATTCAAGATACTTTTCTCTATATTAGTTCATCTGAAGGCTACAATCCCACCTCTTCCCCCTCCCCCTCCTCCAACTCTTTTCATATCTAGACTAAATACCTAGGGTTCCTTTAACCACTTCTGATAAGGCATAATTTTGTGTCATCAACTGGTAGCTCCCATGGACATCCTCCACATTCTCATTATCATTCCTGAAATGTGATGCTTCAATATGGATTCTGTACTCTAAATGTTCCCTGACTAGAATAGATTATTGAAGGACCATCATCTTTCTTGTTCTGGCACTTTTATTTTAATGTGGCCTAACATTTTATTAGTCTTTTTTTGGGGGGGGGAGAAATCTGGAGAATCCTTCTCTGCAAGCTCAATGTGAGTAAACTATAATGTGGCCATAGACTAGGAATTGTGAGAGGGTTTTGTTGCATTGTTTGAACCAATTGTGTGGGTAGAAAGCTGAACCATCTTTATGTATTGCTTAGGGATGCTTAAGTAAGGACCTAGTTATACTCTCCAGAAACCCAGACAGATCCTAAGATTGAGGAAAGTTTTCTCTCCATTTTACATCATAAGGAACACACGTCTTATCTGAAAACTGGCTCTATACTAATAGATTAATCAGCTAATGTTTCTATGTTCCTTTAACTGTTTACAAACACTTGGAGAAGATAGATTTCTCTTATTTCTGAAGTCAGGGAATTGTGCCTATTCATTTCCCCAGCCCTGCCAAGTTGGAAAGTTCCTACTCTCTCCTCCAATTAGAAATCAAATTCCCTAATGTTGAATCATGCTAATTATTTCCTTTTAATTAGTTGGCCTTATTTGATTGTTTTTAATGTATAGATATCTTTCTCCCTCTTTATTCAGGGTCCAGCCTTAAGCTGAGAAAGAGCCCTGGTCCTAATTTGTTAAACAATTGCCATGCATTGCTTAATAAATTAAGATGTTCAGAATCTTGAACCTTTGTTCCTTCAGTCATTTCATCTTTTAGCTGCCATACTTATGATAATGTAATATAATATAATTAATATAACATATTGTAATGTAACATAATATGATATAACCTAATAATATAATATAATATATAATATAATATAACATAAGTGTGGTTAGGTGTTGCAGTGGATAGATTGCTAGGCCTGGAATCAGAAAGACTCAACTTCCTGAGTTCAAATTTGACTTCAGATACTTACTAGCTAAGTGATCCAGCAAGTCACTTAACCTTATTTGCCTCAGTTTCCTGATTTGTAAAATAAGCTGGAGAAGGAAATGGCAAACCATTCCTGTATCTTTGTCAAGAAAACCCCTTATGGGATCACAGAAAGTCAGTCATGACTGATAACAGCTCAATAACAATAAATGCAACATGGCATGATATCACATAATACAATATAGAATCAAACATTTTGTTTGACCCTATACTATCACAACTATCACAATAGAGAAAAGTCATCTTCTGAAAATCATCTACTGAAAAATCATCTGCTTTTACCAATACAAATCAAATCATATGTCTCTAGTCAAATAATAACTTGTCCTTGTTCTTCTTTCATCTAAAGCTAATCACTGATCCCTAAACTTCATAATAAGATCCTATTGCTTTATTATGTCTTTGGTAGTTTCATCTCATGCCTGAATGCCCACGTCAGGCTCCTGAACTTCTACTAAAGATAGCAATCTTGTCTGTTCAAATCTTTGCCTCTCGTGTTTGTTTTTAGCAGGAAGATTTATCACATGAGAAAATCTGATTTTTCAATCTCATGTCAGCAACCTTTCTCATCATGATATATTTTGGGAATTAAAAAATATGTGTTTGATATATGTGTGTGTGTGTGTGTGTGTGTGTGTGTGTGTGTGTATTCCAGAGTACATATCAACCTGGGTGGCCCCAGATGACAATTTTAATTAGATGAAGCAGAAAAAAAATCTTTATATCCAGTATCATTCAGGAATGGGAGGAAATAAATTTATGAAGTCAAGGTTTAAGAATTTATGTGTCTCTCATTCCAAAACAGACATCATTTAAGTATCTCTCATTACAAAAAAGACTCAGAGATAATTTTTTTGTGTGTATACATAGATATATGTTATATATATGTATGCCATGGTATGCTACACTGAGACACATACATAGCTGTATACTGTCACACTCACAACAAAAATAGTGACAAATGCATTTAGCTATATAAAATGTAGGGAAATATTGAAGTTTGTATTAAAAAATAAAATTTATGAAAAATTTTAGTTCATTTTTTAAAAACTCAATTCAAAAGCAATTATTTTAGGCTGGGCCCAACTCAGGACAGTCTCCTGGTAGATTAGGTTCATTATCGGAACAAAATTCATCAGCCAGAAATCAATCAGTTAATACAAGGGACTTCATGAACAGAGAGGTTAGTAAACAAGAGTTGGCACTGAGGACATTGTGAGCTGATTGAAGGAATCCTGAAGAGGCTTCTTTGCTAGAGTTGCCCCATTTAAACATTAATGAGAACCTGGATATTCTAATGGTTGTTTTGAACTTAAAGACACCAACAGCCAACAGCCTGAGTCTTTAGGAGACTAAAGGGGAGTCTCAGTGACTTTTAAGGAAAAATTAATCTAATTTGAGGGGAGGGAGGTATATTACTCCTATCATGGAAAATCAATTTGAAAAATTACACATTGGAATTAATTTAAAAAAACAAACATTGGAAGTGTAAATTGTACATACATTGCAATTTGAACACTTAAAATGAAATGCAATCTCAAAAGGTTAAAAAGTGAATTAAAATCAGTGTAGCTAATTTTGTAAAACATTAAAGTTTACTTTTTCAAAATATGAATCCATTTTTAAAGCTTAACTTCATTTTTAAAGATTTTTTCCCTACACTGATTGCCTAGATTGCAAATAGGTTTTAATGCTGTGGTACCATTGCAATTAGCACTTGGGCCATAATATGGATGCATTTTTTTAAAAAAAATTTTTATTGATATTTTCTATTACATCATCATAGTAAAGCCAGTTTTTCCTCAAGAAACATCTTTTTTTGAGAGGAAAATAATTTAATACAACTTATTGAGGAAAATAATTTGATACAACTTATTAATACATTGAAAAAGTTTGCAACTATGTGTAACACTTGTGAACTATCCACCTCCATGAAGGAGTCATTTGGGAGTATCTTCTCATAAATTATCTTTCAAGTTCTACTTGATTTTTATAATTTTGTTACATTTACATTTGATTTTGGATGGGATGTCATTTACTATGCATAGTTTCTTCATGTCTGCTAACTTCACTCTACATCCGTTCATGTAACTCTTTCCATGCTTCAGTCTTCATTACATATGATAATTTCTTTTAAAGTGAAGAATATTGGAATATTGCTTGTCCTTTCATTTGGAAAAGTAGAAATAGAGTAGATTCTTACTTATTTGTTAATGGAATTGACTTAATCATATTGCTTGACAAAAAGTGAACAGTTAAGTTAAAATGATACATCCCTATCTCCAAAAAATATTCTGAATTAAAAAAAAATATTGACATAGATAGATGCCCTGTGTACTCAGAAAGTAATAAGTGCCTGGGCAAACTTAGATCTATTATGAGCAAAGAATAAGAATCAGGATTTTAGCTTAGACTCTGCCACTAACTATTTTTAGTCAGATGACTGGGAAAGTCACTTCATTTGTGAGCACTGGCCCCAGTCTCCTTAGCTCTGTAAAATGAAGAAGCTGTTGTATAGAATTTCTAAGTTCCCTTTCAGTTATAAAATTCAGTGACTCAGAGGAGCTAATTAGATACTGCTGCTTCTGACAGCCCTTAAATGAAAGCATCAGGAAACAGAGGTCTCAGTTGTGCCAGTCTCTGTCTATGCTATAAACAGAAAATTTTATTATTAGTATCAGCCTCTTATCAGGCTAATATCTAATAAAATATTTCCTACTTTAGTGATTATTAGGTTGAAAGTGTGTGTGTGTGTGTGTGTGTGTGTGT